>NW_015505249.1:849246-852242 GCF_001515645.1 Sinocyclocheilus grahami | reverse complement strand
ATATATATATATATATATATATATATATATATATATATATATATATATATATATACATACACACACACACACACATACATATACTGTACATATATATGTTTAATCAACAGAAAATTATAATTTTATATAGATTTCAAAATAATGTCAATATTTTCAAGAGTCTTTCTGCAAATTTAATGCAAAAGTACTATGTGTGTGTGTTTACACAAAAATGCATGCATAATAAATATTGTATATATGTTTTATTAATTGAAAAAATTACATAATTATTTCGGCATTTAAATTTGCTTTCAATTTTTTGCATTTACATTTTTGGTTGAAACGTGACATGCTCTTGACAGGGTTTGTAAGATCCACTCAATAACTTTTTTTTTTATCAGTGTTCTAATCAGATAATTGCATTTGCATTGCATTGTCTGCAACAAAGTTCTTTCTACATCCACCATAACATTAAAACCTCTATAAATTCTTTGCAGTACACCACTTTAAACAATAAAAATGTCATTGATTGTTGTGCAGGAAGGAAAGGTTGAAAGTGAGATCAAATAAATCAAGAGATGGTAAACAGGAAGATAACAGGACAGATGATCTGACCATATTGATCTCTCCTGGCCAGATACGAACACACACAAAACGAGCAGAGATTAACAATAGACCTGAGGGCCAAGAAGGGGCCCTGAAAGGCCAGTGTGTGTGTGTTTGAATTGATCTCAGAGACCACAGCGCTAAGTGGATGTCAGAGTGAAACAGTCTAATGCATGCACCTCACACACTGATTTTATGGAGGTCAGTACTGGAAACGGGCCTTTAAAGCATCCTATCAGTCAACTCCATTACAGTAAATGCATAATTGGTCAGGCAGTGATTAGTGGAGATTAGTTTGAGGGAAAGTGAGGTTAAAATGAAGACAAACGACCCTGAAGAACTCAAAAGAACATATATCGAGTCTCTTAGC
This sequence comes from Sinocyclocheilus grahami, assembly GCF_001515645.1. Lineage (NCBI taxonomy): Eukaryota > Metazoa > Chordata > Actinopteri > Cypriniformes > Cyprinidae > Sinocyclocheilus > Sinocyclocheilus grahami. The sequence goes on along the minus strand of NW_015505249.1, from coordinate 851,287 downwards.
GTCACCCATCAACACACACAAACTGAACACAGAAGATCTGTGTTTAATGTTAAATAGTTCAGGCTCTAATAACTGATTGGATGAGGCACATTTGAAGCTGTTGTGTAATGCAGACACCTCTTAGTTGAAATCTGTATTCATAAGACAAGTTGCTTGAGGCTGATGAACTACATTGCTTGGAGTTATTATAATTATTATTTAATACAATTATTATTATTTCTTTTATATGTATTTAGCTGTAGTAAAACTACCATAAAGCACAGCCTCAACTTGCATGCTTTAAAACTATACTTTGTCTGAAGTCATCTGTTCTGATTGTCTTTTGAACATTTTTCAAGCAATGCTCTGACTAGTTCAATCCAATTTTCAGTGTTAAATGACATTCTGAGAACTAAAACCTCCTGTGTGGAATTTAGACTCTAAGCCTACGGAGTAAATGAAAACTCATCGTGGTAATATAGGTCAAATATTTGATTCAAATACTAATTCGCCAGCTAGTGATGTGCATCCCTGTCACTTCACATAAAGGAAAAAAATGAAAAATTAAATATTATTTTATTTTATTATTTTTTTATTTTTTATTTAAAAAAATATTGAAAGATTGGGATAAAATTTGAAAATAATTTTCACATTTACGAAAACTGCAAGAAGTAGAAACTAAAAATAAAAAGTATATATACAAATATTTATTTAACAAATAATCGCACTTATTTATAAAAAAAAAAAGATTCACAAATTAAAAAAACATTTAGTTTATGAAAACTGCAAAGCAAATAAAGTATAAATAAATAATTATTTAACCAACAATCATATGTGTGCACATGTGTCGAAAGATAAACATGATAAACAATCAAAATATGATAAATAAACTAGAAATTATTGAATGGAAAATGTGAAATTGAATGGAAACTTTATATATAAAATATATATATTTTTTACTTTATAAGCAGGTATAGAGGAAACAAACAAATAAATAAACAAATAAATAAATAAAGTCATAAAGTAGAGAGAATCAAATTCCATTCAGAATCAAAAACCTTAAAAGACTTAACTATTTAAATATTATAAAAAAGACTTAAACACAATCAAAATGTAATAATAAAAGATAACATAAAACAATCTATCAAAATACAATGATACAATAAATAACAAAATATGTATATGAATAATTAACCAATTCAATATCAACCATAAACATTTTTTATGAAAAATCCAACCTAACTGAACAGTGAACACTCACACTTAACACAAACTGAGACAGTTAAAAATACTGTTCATGGCAGCTGATCCCATGCCAAAGGTGTACTGTACATACTGTAAACATCATTTTAAAATATCCATAATATCCCTTCAAAAGAATCAATGTACTCTACATTTTATGGATTCTATGGGAATGACCCTGAAATATTCACTTAGTGACGTCCATCTGACTATGAGCTGAAAATCAGACGAGTCCTTGAGTGAAACAGAAGCAGATCAAGCGGCTCGAGATCAGACAAGGATCAGACAAGGACACATACAGCCCATTAATATGGAGGTCCTGATGTTGTCATCGCTCTCTCGGCCTCCGTCAACAGAATTCATCATTTTTACACTCACGGCCTGTACAAACCACGTCATCTCCAATCTCACTGAATCATCCGGATAAAACAATACACACAGGACGTCATCCATCAACCGCTTGCTACTCATGTATGAATAGAGATTTAATCATGGACGCATTAAGCCACCAGCCGCTTAATATTCGGAATATTTCATTACTGCAAACCATCAGATTCAATCACAAATGACATCGATGCACTTCAGAGGTCTGAGATCACTGAAATGTGTGCATTAAAGCATTAAAAAAATGTTACTTAAAAAAAAATAAACAATATATTATATATATATATATATATATATATACAGTGTTGGGGGTAACGCATTACAAGTAACGCGAGTTACGTAATCAGATTACTTTTGTCAAGTAACTAGTAAAGTAACGCATTACTTTTTTAATTTACAAGAAAATATCTGAGTTACTTTTTCAAAAAAGTAATGC
>NW_015505249.1:816702-848103 GCF_001515645.1 Sinocyclocheilus grahami | reverse complement strand
CTTCAGCCTGAGGTTTATTCATTACACTTTTTGGTGTGAAAGGGCTTTTACATTTGCTATAAATAGAACTTCTTATATTAAAAACAATCAAGCCCTGCTCATATTTTAAAAAGTAACGCGAAAGTAACACAAAAGTAATATAACGCATTACTTTCCATAAAAAGTAACTAAGTACCGTAATTAGTTACTTTTTTAGGGAGTAACGCAGTATTGTAACGCATTACTTTTAAAAGTAACTTTCCCCAGCACTGTATATATATATATATAAACATTTATAGATTTTAATAATATATTCATTATGATTTAGTTTTCTATTTAGTTCTATATAGTTAAAAAAACTATAAAATGACAAAAACATTAATCATAATTAGTTATGGTTAATTATTCATATTTCCTGTTGTGAGCTAAATTCGCTACATACTTGTAAACCTTATAAAGGTTAATTAAGAATTTGCAAGTCTGTTCTGCTCATCAGGGCTGCATTTAGGCTCATGCTAATTAAATTATTTCAATCTTATTTACACCTGCCTGTATCGAGTCGTTTTTATGAAAGCATCTTCAGACGAACTGTGGTGCACAAATGCATTTAACAGCAATCATAAATGACTAGTTTGTCTCATGGTTCAGCCGCACAGACTTCCCGCCACTAGAGAACGAACATTAAGTAGTGAAATTCAATATGAGGACAGAGTGGAAAAAGAGGTCAGATGGAGGTGTGAAATAACGGACAAATAAAACATGAGACGTTCTGCATTCCTCTCATTTCTCGCCGCTACAATGTGAATCCATTCATTCCAGCTTGATCCTTTCCCCTCTCTCTCGCATATATTAGTCAGTCTGTGGGCCGCACACTCTCTTTCTGTGCGAGATAATAGATAGTCTCTGTCACAACGCCAGCAGGCTCAAACTTGCCACTGAATCTAAGGGGGGTCGTCTCAAGGGCATCGGCGCTGTGTGTGTGCTAATATGAGACTGAAGCTGTGATGTATGATATATTTGCTTTAAAACAAACATGGTCACTGAACAACCTCTGAAAGCTAATAATGGGAGTTATTGAGTTAAAATAACATATGTGCAGAAAAGATTTATATAAAAAAGACTCTCAGACAAATCTGCATATTGCACACTCAAGCTTTTGCAAAACAACCAATTTCAGTCTGACTGGTGTATTTATGCAAATTACAGGAGTCAGGCTGTACAGTTTTTAATTGGTTTAGCAAGAAAGTCAAGACAAGCAAGGTGGCAAGATGACAGTGAGGGCTTTTGAGAAGGAATTAGTCAATGAATATGATAAAGGTCACAAAAACATGGCATAAAATATTTCAAAGATATTCAAGACTTTCAGTTATTTCAAGTAAACAAGATTTTCTTTAGTACAACTAGTGGGTTCCCATCTTCAAAATCCCAGTTGAACCTATTTTGTGTGTAGGCCCCAAAATCATGTTTAAAATAAAATAAAATAAACATTTTTATTTATAGATTAAAAATATCTAATAAAATAATTTTATTGATAATAATAATAATAATAATAGTAATAATAATTCTTAGTATTTGTTTATGTTATGATTTATTATTATTATTATTAATAGTAATAATAAAAATGTTAGATATTACATTCTTTTAATTTATATTATTATTATCCTCATCATCATCATCATCAATACTGTATCCCTCTAATAAAATAAATATTTAAGTCTAATTATTATTATTAACAATTATTACTACAATTAAGTTTTAATTTATAAATAAAACAGAAGAATAAAATAGAAGAATTATTATTATTAAATGTTAGGTATTTTTATAGTTAACAATATTTATCATTATTAGAATTAATTAATTTATTTAATCATTAATAATATTGTTTTATTAAATATTGTTAAAATTCTATTATTCTAATATTATCTTTAAATAAATACATTATTATTTTGAATTATAAAGGTTGTTATAATTATTACTGTAATAATAATAATAATAATAATAATAATAATAATAATAATAATAATTAATAATAATAATAATAATAATAATAATAATAATAATAATAATAATAATAATAATAATAATAATAATAATAATAATAATAATAATAATAATAATAATAATAATAATAATTATTACTGTAATTATAATAATAATAATAATAATAATAATAATAATAATAATAATAATAATAATTAAACAAAATGGTTGGTAAAAAATAAATAAAAAGAATCTGAACATGCAAGGCTTCTCTCACCCTAACAAACAAAATTAATCTCACGGGCTTCTTGAAATGGAAATGTGATCACTTATCGCTTATTTGAAGTGGAAAGTATCTAACCTAATGCTGCCAATCACGATTTGATGGGATTTAGCCATTTAACAAATATGCTAGTATCTGTTTAAAATGCACGCTCACAGATTCTCCCCAGGGCGATTCCAAGAGCAGATCACAGGCATGGAGAGAGTCTGCTTTAATTGAACATTCAAGATTAAAAAATTAATATTGCAGTAAATTCCTATTTCTGCATTACAGGTTTTCACGCGGTGGCGACGCAGTACAAACAGATAGAGGATTATTCTTTCATCTTATTATTAAAAGATTACATTTATTTCTCTGATCTGCAGCAGAAACGGTTATGAAATAATAAAAGCGTTTAGAGATGCAGCTTCAGGAGATTACCCAACAAACACATGACCAGGGTACAAGCAAATTTAATGCAAACCTAATTTGAATGTATAATCAGTGTAAGAAATCAGTCTACATGCATTGCATTGCTCACTAAACAGAAAAACAAAAGCCTGTTTCTTTCTTACAGAATAAGCTTCACTGTACCGATAAAATGAACCACAAATTTGTACGTTCCTTTTTCTTGGTTTATCCAACAACAGCTCATTTAAGGAGCTCAGAACCCAAATGCAGAAATGTTTTTTTCAGACAGACAGACAGATAGATATTCTAAAAGGCCAAAAACTGAAAGAAAGTTAAACAAGCACCCAGAAAATAACTCCAAATACAATAAAAAAGTTAAAAACACTTAAACAAAAAAAAAGTTAACACTTAACAACCAAAAATGAAAGGCAGTTACCCAGAGAGGTCAACTACAAAAGCTTGTTTATATTGCTCAATTCTGACTTTATAATGCTCAATTCTGACTTCAAATCTCATAATTCTGTCTTTATATTGCTCAATTCTGACTTCATATCGCTCAATTCTGACTTTATATTGCTCAATTCTGACTTCATATCGCTCAATTCTGACTTTATATTGCTCAATTCTGACTTCATATCGCTCAATTCTGACTTTATATTGCTCAATTCTGACTTCATATCGCTCAATTCTGACTTTATATTGCTCAATTCTGACTTCATATCGCTCAATTCTGACTTTATATTGCTCAATTCTGACTTCATATCGCTCAATTCTGACTTTATATTGCTCAATTCTGACTTCATATCGCTCAATTCTGACTTTATATTGCTCAATTCTGACTTCATATCGCTCAATTCTGACTTTATATTGCTCAATTCTGACTTCATATCGCTCAATTCTGACTTTATATTGCTCAATTCTGACTTCATATCGCTCAATTCTGACTTTATATTGCTCAATTCTGACTTCATATCGCTCAATTCTGACTTTATATTGCTCAATTCTGACTTCATATCGCTCAATTCTGACTTTATATTGCTCAATTCTGACTTCATATCGCTCAATTCTGACTTTATATTGCTCAATTCTGACTTCATATCGCTCAATTCTGACTTTATATTGCTCAATTCTGACTTCATATCGCTCAATTCTGACTTTATATTGCTCAATTCTGACTTCATATCGCTCAATTCTGACTTTATATTGCTCAATTCTGACTTCATATCGCTCAATTCTGACTTTATATTGCTCAATTCTGACTTCATATCGCTCAATTCTGACTTTATATTGCTCAATTCTGACTTCATATCGCTCAATTCTGACTTTATATTGCTCAATTCTGACTTCATATCGCTCAATTCTGACTTTATATTGCTCAATTCTGACTTCATATCGCTCAATTCTGACTTTATATTGCTCAATTCTGACTTCATATCGCTCAATTCTGACTTTATATTGCTCAATTCTGACTTCATATCGCTCAATTCTGACTTTATATTGCTCAATTCTGACTTCATATCGCTCAATTCTGACTTTATATTGCTCAATTCTGACTTCATATCGCTCAATTCTGACTTTATATTGCTCAATTCTGACTTCATATCGCTCAATTCTGACTTTATATTGCTCAATTCTGACTTCATATCGCTCAATTCTGACTTTATATTGCTCAATTCTGACTTCATATCGCTCAATTCTGACTTTATATTGCTCAATTCTGACTTCATATCGCTCAATTCTGACTTTATATTGCTCAATTCTGACTTCATATCGCTCAATTCTGACTTTATATTGCTCAATTCTGACTTCATATCGCTCAATTCTGACTTTATATTGCTCAATTCTGACTTCATATCGCTCAATTCTGACTTTATATTGCTCAATTCTGACTTCATATCGCTCAATTCTGACTTTATATTGCTCAATTCTGACTTCATATCGCTCAATTCTGACTTTATATTGCTCAATTCTGACTTCATATCGCTCAATTCTGACTTTATATTGCTCAATTCTGACTTCATATCGCTCAATTCTGACTTTATATTGCTCAATTCTGACTTCATATCGCTCAATTCTGACTTTATATTGCTCAATTCTGACTTCATATCGCTCAATTCTGACTTTATATTGCTCAATTCTGACTTCATATCGCTCAATTCTGACTTTATATTGCTCAATTCTGACTTCATATCGCTCAATTCTGACTTTATATTGCTCAATTCTGACTTCATATCGCTCAATTCTGACTTTATATTGCTCAATTCTGACTTCATATCGCTCAATTCTGACTTTATATTGCTCAATTCTGACTTCATATCGCTCAATTCTGACTTTATATTGCTCAATTCTGACTTCATATCGCTCAATTCTGACTTTATATTGCTCAATTCTGACTTCATATCGCTCAATTCTGACTTTATATTGCTCAATTCTGACTTCATATCGCTCAATTCTGACTTTATATTGCTCAATTCTGACTTCATATCGCTCAATTCTGACTTTATATTGCTCAATTCTGACTTCATATCGCTCAATTCTGACTTTATATTGCTCAATTCTGACTTCATATCGCTCAATTCTGACTTTATATTGCTCAATTCTGACTTCATATCGCTCAATTCTGACTTTATATTGCTCAATTCTGAAATTCTGACTTTATATCGCTCAATTCTGACTTCATATCTGTGGCAGGAGGGGCGTGGTTCAGCGAGATCTGCATCGGGAGAGAGAGGCAGGAGACGAGCGGTGCGTAAGTGGGTCAAGTGCAAATGATAAACACCTGTGTCTTGTTTCAGTAATTGGTGTGGAGAGACCGGATAAAAGGGGCCACCTGGAACAGGATGGGGAGAGACAGACTGGGTACGCGAGCGACCCGGAGAGACGGGTGTAGATACACGGAAACAAGTTGCGTTCTGTTTGTTATGAGTTATTGACTGTGAATCTGACAGTGCTGAGTGAGCGCCGTGGTGTGTACAGTACCGGAAGGAATTTAAATAAAGCTCGCATCCCAGCAAGCCGACCCTGCCTTCTTCCTTCCACCCTCCTGAACCTTTGTTACAATATCACTCAATTCTGACTTCATATCTCATAATTCTGACTTCAAATCTCATAATTCTGTCTTTATATTGCTCAATTCTGTCTTTATATTGCTCAATTCTGACTTTATGTCGCTCAATTCTGACTTTATGTCGCTCAATTCTGACTTTATGTCGCTCAATTCTGACTTTATGTCGCTCAATTCTGACATTATATCGCTCAATTCTGACTTTATGTCGCTCAATTCTGACTTTATGTCGCTCAATTCTGACTTTATGTCGCTCAATTCTGACTTTATGTCGCTCAATTCTGACTTTATGTCGCTCAATTCTGACTTTATGTCGCTCAATTCTGACTTTATGTCGCTCAATTCTGACATTATATCGCTCAATTCTGACTTCATATCTCATCATTCTGACTTCAAATCTCATCATTCTGACTTCAAATCTCATCATTCTGACTTCAAATCTCATCATTCTGACTTCAAATCTCATCATTCTGACTTCAAATCTCATCATTCTGACTTCAAATCTCATCATTCTGACTTCAAATCTCATCATTCTGACTTCAAATCTCATCATTCTGACTTCAAATCTCATCATTCTGACTTCAAATCTCATCATTCTGACTTCAAATCTCATCATTCTGACTTCAAATCTCATCATTCTAATTCTGTCTTTATATCGCTCAATTCTGTCTTTATATCGCTCAATTCTGACTTTATATCGCTCAATTCTGACTTTATATCGCTCAATTCTGACTTTATATCGCTCAATTCTGACTTTATATCGCTCAATTCTGACTTTATATCGCTCAATTCTGACTTTATATCGCTCAATTCTGACTTTATATCGCTCAATTCTGACTTTATATCGCTCAATTCTGACTTTATATCGCTCAATTCTGACTTTATATCGCTCAATTCTGACTTTATATCGCTCAATTCTGACTTTATATCGCTCAATTCTGACTTTATATCGCTCAATTCTGACTTTATATCGCTCAATTCTGACTTTATATCGCTCAATTCTGACTTTATAATGCTCAATTCTGACTTCAAATCTCATAATTCTGACTTCAAATCTCATAATTCTGACTTCATATTGCTCAATTCTGACTTCATATTGCTCAATTCTGACTTCATATAGCTCAATTCTGACTTCATATCGCTCATAATTCTGACTTCATATCGCTCAAAATTCTGACTTCATATCGCTCAAAATTCTGACTTCATATCGCTCAAAATTCTGACTTCATATCGCTCATAATTCTGACTTCATATCGCTCATAATTCTGACTTCATATCGCTCATAATTCTGACTTCATATCGCTCATAATTCTGACTTCATATCGCTCATAATTCTGACTTCATATCGCTCATAATTCTGACTTCATATCGCTCATAATTCTGACTTCATATCGCTCATCTCAATTCTGACTTCATATCGCTCAATTCTGTCTTTATATCGCTCAATTCTGACTTCCAATCTCACAATTCTGAGAAAAAAACATCTGAATTGTGAGACAAACTCAGAATTCTAATAATTGTGAGAAAAAAGTTAGAATTGCTGGATAAAAAGTCGCATTTACCTTTTTTTTTCATCCTGGAAACAAGCTTGCATTCAGTTTGTTAAAATGTAAATGTTGCTCATTTTGTTTCTGTGGTTTTGGATTTGTTTGCAGTTCCAGGAGACTCTACGAGCGGCCGTTTACACACCAAACACTGATGCACAGAGGTGTACAAGAATAAACGTACTTTCTGTTGTTCTGCTGCTACACAAATGAAACAAAGACATTTGTCAAGGGCGAAGACTACAGAATGCAAAAGAGACGATAAATAGTCAAAACCTCAGCTGGGATGTACAAAAAAAAAAAAAAAGAACATAAAAATTACTTTAAAGGTCTAGGAAAGAGCCTTTAAATAAGTCTTAAATCAGAAGACGTAAAGGCCTGAAATGCATATGTTTAAGGCATTACAATGCATAAACAAACGGGTTATTTGAAATAGATGGGATGTGTCTGAAGAAAAGGTAAAAGTAAATCTAATTTAAGACCGCTAAGACACAGAGGAGAAGTAATTAGCCTTGATCTCTGAGCATCTGAGACCTGTAATGAGAGCAGAGACGAATTCTCATTCACCTGCTGGGAACTTCAGTCCATCTGTCTTCCAGCTCTGTTTTTGAACATCAAAAAACGTCTTACACTTATTGCAGAAATACTTCCCTCGGAAATATAAAGCAAATTCATTTTGTTGCACTTCACAAGACGAATTGATGTTGATAAAAACATACTTCTCAGGTGCAGATAATTAAGAGCGATTCTAGCTGATACGGCTACAGGTTTCTGATACAAATTTCATCAGGCAGGAGATCGATTTGTTTAAGGAAAACCTCCTCAGGGGGCCTTCAAACTTTCATGCTTTATTAATGACTTGAAGGTGCTGCTGTAAACCATCAGTTTCAGAGGACTGAGATGATTAGACCTAGAAAGAGGTTTTGACAAGAGCTTTTGATATTGATTTTGCTGCATATTCATTAAATGTACATTGTTGGCAGTTGCTTTATGAAATGCATTTACTGTATTTTGTGCCATTCTCTTGCAATTTGCAAAAATAAATTATAAATAGTCCAGTATTAAGCTTGAAAGTGCCAACAGAAACATTTCGATGTGTTCAGGTGTAGAATGTTTAATACTGTGTGTGCGCTTTGTAATGGGCAAAATTAGGTTTGCCTAAAAAATTTGTCAACTAATAAGTCTGGTGTAATTGAGCTTGTTCTTCTGTTCAATAAAAGCTAAACTGAAAGCTACGAAACGAATCACAATACATGGTGGGAAAGCAAATTCAGCCGAGAGGGGCCATGGTCTTACGCCAGTAGAGTTTTAACTTACACACTGCCTGACAGCCAAAGCACATCACAGTATGCGTTACAATTAAGCCTTTACTTAAAATAAATAAATACACAAGAAACAAATTGTGATAAATTAGTTAAGTTGATTAATCGGCCAGGCATACATGACAACGGAAGAGTCATATACTGTAAAATGTTTCAAAGGTCAATGTTTCACAATTCAAGTCTCATGATGTTAATATTTATATTCATAATGTTAATATTTATATCTTAATATCTTCACGCTTTATTGTAGCTGTCACGAATCTGGTCCATGAACTTCCATCTGCTAGCCATCAGAGGTCACCCTTTCCAATTTCATTGACTCTTGCACTACACACTGTTGCACATCACCCCGGACTACATATCCCATCATTCATTGCACTGATTGCACTCAGCACAGATTGCACACAGCTGTTAACACTGATTGCACCCAGCTGTTTCATATCACTCCCTCACTATTTAACACTCACTCTGATCCCTTCCCTCGGCCGAGTATTGTTTAGCACATATCTCCAGATAGCTACTCTACAGAGCCCTTAGCCTTAGCCTCCAGTTTTGATCTTCGCCTGTTTTCCTGGATTTCTCCCTTTAGCCTTGCCCCGGTGACTATCATCGACCCACGCTAGCCCTAGGATTATTCTTGTGTTTTGCCCGCATATACCTGTCTGCCTTTATCTGACCCATACCTGTTTCATGACCCCGTCTCTGTCTTTTCCAAAATAAAGCTTGCATATGGATCCGCACGTCTCACGTCTCGTCAGCCCCGTAACAGTAGCATATGTGACGATAGTTTTTTTTTACATTTTGCTAATATATATATCGCTTTATAAATATACTGCATGCACACAGATAAAGTTCTCTACACCCACCTTTGTATAAAAACAGAGCTGTGCGATAATATAAATTTTGTGATGATAAATAATCATGCCATTCAGTTACAGTAATTATGTAGGCCTAATTTGTATGACAATATGCATAGTAAGTTAAACTATAAAAGACAAAACGTACAATCCTAATATTCCCAGTTAACAAAGAATGTTCCAAGAATATTTTTGCAAAAATGTTCAACTAAAGAAAACATCATTTCTGAATCTTCAAAACAACCAGTTTTTCAAATGTTTTTCTAGGTTTTGTGGAATGTTAAAGAACATTACGTCAGATACTCTTTGAATGTTCTCTAAACGCTTTGAAACGTTTTTAAAAAGCTAGACGAACTAACTCAAATGTTTCCAAAAACATCTATAAACAATGTTTTGAGAACATTATTAAAGACCAGATGAACATACTAACATTACGTCAAGGAAACCCTGACATAGCATTATGAGAAGAATAACTATTAGCTGGGTTTCTGCTTTTAAACCATCTAGCTGGCTTTAAATGCATCTCTGTAAATCCATTGTAATAATAAACCTCTTTTAAATCAAGCATTTTTTATATTACCCACAATCACCAAAACTGAGTTTGTCTAATGCACCACCTCATTTGAAATCATACAGGCATGCTAAAATTTTTCCCGAAGCACACTGACCCTGAGACAGACCGTCCTAATACATGTGTCTCCATAGCTACCGTTTACGAGCTCTAATAACGAAGCTCGTCTTCTCGCTGCTGTTGTTTTGCGCATTTATGATCTTAGGGAATCTCTGAGGGTAACTGTCATCAGTAGCCTGCATGCATAGTTAATGAAATCACTGAGCCAGTTTATCAGCGTACAAACCCGCACCAGAGACAGAATAAGGAGGAGCCGCTCTTTAAAAATGCCAATTCCATGCTCAAAATTACAGATTTAAAATGAAAAATATTCACACATACATTGTTCACAACGAAACCACCTGGTCTTTACAATACAATACATTCCCTGTGTGGTTCTCAACTGAAGGTCATGACCCAAAAGTGGGCTTATTTTGATAGAGACAGGCAAACAATCATGCATAGTTGGGATAGCGAAAATGCTTCTCATATCTTTTATTGCTCATGTCAATGGCTATGCATTCAAATCTTGTATTTTCAAACGTAGTATTTTGGTGCAACTTCATCCATCTCCTAGCTTGCCAAAGTACACAGATGCCAGCATGCTTGATTAAAAACTGAAACCATGCAGTGTAAAAGAAAACATGAGCTATACAGCTGTTGTGTTTGATCTCAAAAGCAAAATTAGGGTCCTGAAGCGCAAAGCCATTCTGAAAGCCACTGCTTTACAATGTGACTGAACATTAGATCAACCTGAAAATGAGCTGAATGCACACATTTGCATATATTTTCAGAGCAGGAACCTGAATATTGGATAAAGTCAGGTTCAAAATTCTTGTTTCATTTTGTTGACATATTAAAGGCTTTCTCTAATCGCTACATAAATCATACTATAAACAGCCAGAAAAGAAAATCATCATGGTTTTAGGAATAAAATGTTATATAAATCAGGCAGAATTATATGAATACAATTTTGTGTATGTAAGTGCTGCTGAAGTGTTTAAGAAAACAGCCTGTAAAGATTATGCATTGTAACTGAAATTAAAAGAAATAAAGTGCAATAAAATAAACACTTAAATGTGTATTTTGTAGGTTTTCATTCAACTAATCTAATGTTATGGAAGCAAAACCAACCAATATCTCAAAATTGGCCAGTACCTGAAAAACCAATGGGTTTGCCTGCAGTGTTTTGTCTTAAAAATATTTCTTAATTTGACATGTTATACAAATGTAAGCTTGAAAACTGCATCCAGTTTTCCAGATGCCTCTCTTTCTCTATTCAAACTGACATAAACACAACTGAGACATTTCCAAAAATGGCCACCAAGTGAACTAACTTGCTTCAATAGAAACTTTCACACATACAAGAGTAGCCTACAAACACAAACATAAAAACAAGCTGCTCTCATTTTCTTTTCCAGACATTGAGAAATTAGCAGTCACAGTTTTCCTACCTGACGGTCAGTCTACCATGTGTTTCCTTCTGAAACAGGAAGTGACATCACAACAAACAAAAAATACTGCAGGTGGTTTTAGGGGGCGGGACATTTTCATTGTAGAGAGCATCTGATTGGTCAAGGTAAGCTTTAAATATGATTAGGTAAGACTAAATGTTGACATTTTTATATCTGCACAGTTTTTTTTCTTTAAAACGAACAGATATGGTCTAAATTTGAGTTTTGTTTCCATTTTGAGTTCATTGGGGTTTTAAATTTGAAAAAATTCAAACTTTTTGTTTATTCTGGCATTTACTGGACCATCTGTCGGTGATTTCAATAAAAGTGGGTGACTGGGATGATTTGAGAACACTGTAATACCAATGTGATTCTCTCGGGACACTCTGGCCTGTGAATGAAGACTTTTTTAGAACAAGTGTGTGTGTGTGTGTGTGATTGGGAGATGGTTGATATTTGCGCATTGTCACTCTAAAAACTCACACCTGCCTCAGACTGTCACCTTAAGGAGGATGAAAACCCTCTGGAGTCCAACACTGTGGGTGAGACAGAGGAGAGTGGCATTTTCTGTCAGCTAACGTGTGTCCTCACTTCAGGTGACTCAGTGACAAAACACAGCACATCTCTCTTACTCATCTTTTGTTCATTTGACGTCTGATTTATAGGCTAGTCTTTCGCACATTTTGGTTTTGTTTTGTTGTTTACTTCATAGGCTCTCACATCTGTTTCTCAAAAATGTCTTTCCACACTGTAGACAGTGTGAGTAATTCTAACAAAAAAATAATGAAAATAATCCTTCAGTTCATTGGTAAATTATAAGAAACCATACCATTGCACTCTTATCAGCCAATCAGATTCGAGGACCAGAAAGAACTGTTGTAATAAATATATAAATATATATTTTATAACACTTTCAAAATACATATTTTTTTAACAGTAAAAGAATTCTGAATTTGCAAACATCGCATTGTTTTAAATTTTATTTAAAAAGTTGTAGTTTCAAGTTAATGGATATTAAATTTGTATTTAGTTAGCGCAGATGTTAAAATAATTTTTTATTCTATTTAATTAGCAAGATGATTGACAACATCACTATTTTTTATATTTTATATTTCATTTTATATATTTTTTTTTTACAGTCAATTTCAGGCAACCACAGCTTCCAGTGTTTTACTGTAAATGTAACAAAAAATTACAGTGCAGTCTCCTTTTTAACTGTTGTTTCACTGACTTTTATTTCAGAATCGATTATAAAGCTGTCTATATTTTTTGGCGCCTAATTTAATCTCCAAGGTTACATGTCTCAACACGAGCTGTGGGGCAATTTTATGGAAAGAAGAGCATGGGGAGTCACACACACACACACATCTATAAATCGTCCTCTTTGTTGCCTTCACTCTGACATTTTGGTTTGTTTTATGAGGTGAGAAATGGGAAACCATCAAAACGCTTTCGCTCTTACACAGACATCACACACACCCTGTTCTCAGCAGTAAACTTCCACTCTTCCACCTTCAAACACAGGAAAAGACAGAGGAATAGATTCACGGTTGTCCGAGCCCTGGAGACAAGCAATTTGTGGAAGTGTGTAGAGATGTGTGTTTGTGAGATGTGATTTTATTCTGTCTAATGTGTGTCACGCTGTGACTGTGAGGGAGCATGGAACGAGGAGACCAGGAGTACATCAACGTAGGAGGCTTTAATGGGAACCAGGAAAACACACGGAGTACATGGAGACATTCACAGACATCAACGAGTGCACATTCAGTGTATGACATTCAAGAACCGACAACACTAACTGAAAGGACTGGGGTTTTTAAACACAGGATAACGAGGGACTAAGGAGACACACCTGGAATATATATATATAAAATTATATATATACATATTTTTTTTTTGGTGCATTATCAAAAATATTAATAATGTTTAAATTTGTTTTGCATTAATTTCCAATGTGGTCATTTTTGACTGTGAACAGTTCAAGAGTGACTATTTCTTCAGGACCATTTAACCTTTTTGTATCACAATCAAAATTGTAATACATTTGCCTTTTCCTCACTTTTCTTAATTGTTCACTTTAATTGTTTTTTATTTTTTGCACTTTAAGTAAGCTGTTCATAGTGGTTTTTAGCATGTTGCTATTTGGTTGCCCAAGTCTCTTTGAAATTTCTGGTTCCTAGAAATGATTAGATATTCCTCCTAAGGGTTACAGGTTTGTTCAAATACTCCAAGTATGTGAAGTACTGAAATATATTGATGCTAAATAGCCAAACAGCCAAACATGCCTCCTCCTCATGATTTAGTCCAATCCCAATGGATAAAGCCCCGGCATACATTATTTCTTGCTGAATATCGTTTCACTCATAAGTATGTCACGTTAGGGATGTGAAATGCATTGTGAATGCCGTTCTCTTTGGTCTTTAACGCAGTAAAATTTCTCCTCGTAAGTGAATCTCAAAGGGCTGTTTGGATGTGTGGGAGAATGCTGGGTAATCAGAACATAGTTCAACAGCATGCAGCTTTTGCCGTGTTACATCACCATTAGAGCGATGAAAGACAGGAGAGGATGGAGAGAGGGAGAGAATAGTGCGAACAGAACAAACAGATCAAAGAGAAAGAAACACAAAAGTGCCAATTAACCAAGAGGGGCTGCCTGAAATTAATTATTCAAAAATCAAACACATTTAAAAAGACGTCATGCATTATTCAAAACAAATAAACTAAATGTCATGTGTAGGGATCTGACTTTTCTGAGGGCATGAATTATAGATGGTTTTGTCCATAAGTAACCTTTAGTACGCATGAAATATTAATGCACGTATTCACACGCTCAGCAGGAGATTGAGAGCTTCTCATGCGAGCTTTCTCTCTCTCGTATTGACATGGACATAAAAACAACCTGAGAGATGAACCGCAGAAAGAAACCACAGCTCCCGATGATGGTTTGACATCTTGAAACTAGAAGTCGGTATAAGTGCATGGCATGACATAAAATGTGTTTGACGGGTGAAAATTGACTTTTGACACACAACTTGAACTGCTTTTGCTCTATTACTTCAAAGTGGACAGTGTCAGTGCTGAGTGTACGGTTCGAAACACTAGTGTGCTGTGCAATACTTCATATATTTTTTAAATATGTAAAAAACTATAGGTATTTCAAACATTATTGTTACAGTACTTTGTTTTATGATCATTGCATTTCTCATTTATCGAGTGGTGTCCAGTTATTAACTTGAAAATGTTAATTAGCATTTTAATCTAGGTTTTTTTTTGTGTGAAACTCTACACTTCTAGCAGTCCAATTAATCGATGAGACCAAAAGTTTACTTTAAAGAAATAGTTCACTCAAAATGAAAATGTACTCACCCTCAATCCATCCAAGATGCAGATGAGTTTGTTTCTTCATCAGATTTGGAGAAATGTAGCATGACATCACTTGCTCACCAATGGATCCTCTGCAGTGAATGGGTGCCATCAGAATGAGAGTCCAAACAGCTGATAAAAACATCACAATAATCCACAAGTAATCCACACCACTCCAGTCCATCAGTTAACATCTTGTGAAGTGAAAAGCTGCATGTTTGTAACAAACAAATCCATCATTACCACACTCTAAAAAATGCTGGGTTAAATTCAACCCAGCGCTGGGTGAAATATGGTAAAACCCAGCAACTGGGTTGTTTTGACCCAGCAGTTGGGTTAAATGTTTAACCCAACCACTAGGTCAAAACAGCCCAATAGCTGGGTTTGTCCATATTTTACCCAGCGCTGGGTCGTATTTAACCAAGCACTTTTTAGAGTTGCATATAATGCGTTTGAAAGATCATGTTTGCGTGTGCAGTTCTGTACAGCTCCAAAACCTTATTTTACCAAATTGCAAGAATGTATGATCTATTCATATCCAAAAAGTGCAAACATTGTTGACTCCTACCTATACATTAAATATAATCCAGCTGTAAACATAAACCTTCTGTCTCAGTAGAATTGTTATGCTGTGTGTAAATCTGATCGCCAACACACATCCAGAGGGGAAATGCGTTTAGTCTCTTGTGAGGTGTGGGTGGGCGTTTTGTTGTGCCTTGCAGTTTATGACATGAGTTAAATGTATGCATGCTGCCATCAAATGTCAACAATTCTGTGTTTTTCTGTCAATATGGGGTGCTGTGTGTACATTAATGAGGAAAAAAAATTAACTTAAATGATTTTAGCAAATGGCTGCAATATAACAAAGAGTGAAAAATTTAAGGGGGTCTGAATACTTTCTGTACCCACTGTATATACATAAATGCTGTTATGTGTGTGCATGTTTGGCTCATGCTGTTCTGCTTGAATGTGAAACAACAAACCATTTCTCACCATTTTCCCCCATAAACAAATCCAACATGAAGTGACTATTTAATATCAAAGGCTACAGCCGCCTGAGGACCAAACCGCACTGTGCATTTTCACACGCCTCCATCAGCTGCTTCTGCTGGCTCTCCATCCTCATGAAAAATTCATCCCTCTTTCTTCCGCCCCGCTGGAGGGGCAAGAGGAGAGCGAGAGAGAGAGCAACAGAGGAGGTGGAGAAATGAGCAAGTCACGAATCACATATTATTCCAGAAACGATCCCAATATTTCACATAGCCCTGCCCCCATTTAAATATTTTACAATGGCTGCTCTAAAATACTGCTACAGAAACCTGTAAAAATTAGTATAACATATTCAAGAGATGTCCATCAACCTTAGAGCATTTGACATATTTTGACATCACTTGCTGAATACTATATATTGTTTTTATTCTTCATCCTTTTTTCTTATTACCTTTGTTGTCTTAAAAATATTCATAAAAATGTCATATATGTATTTTTCCCTTTTTCATTTCCTTTTCTTATTATCCTTAAAAATCATCTTAAAAATATTCAAGAAAAATGTCAAAATATTTATTAAAATGTGTATAATTTAATTAGATTTTCTTCATCCTTTTATTATTATCCTTGTTGTTTAAAAAATATTGAAGAAAATATTTCAAAATTTGCATAACACACAAACAAATATTTAGAACAATAAGAAAATTACAAAGATGAAAAAATAAAAACTTAACCAAAATAGGGAGATGAAAATTACACCATATATTATTTTTTACAATATATTAAACATTTATTTTTATACATTCAAGTAATATTTTTAGTTCATTTTGAACACCATTTGTCAAATGTATGTCTTTTAAGAAAAATAGAAACAGAAAAAATGTTCATGACATGTAAGAATTACACTGTATTTATGGTGTAAACAGCTACTTTTATTTATTAAAAAACTTTTATTTGTAATTTTTTCATTTGTTTATTTAAATTTTTTGCATAGTGTTGCCAGACTGTTGTCCTGATTTTTTCCCCCCTGCAGACAGTGAAGCAGAGTTTTTTGGCCCAGAACCACGTGGTTCCAGATGTGTGGCTCCAGCACCAATAAAGGGTCTAGAGAAACACACAGTCCTGCCCAGACTGTTTAGTATGCAGCAGAAACGCTCTCGTTGGGTCGTGTAGTGTTGGACAGCTTTGGCATTGGCACCAGATTTGAAGCTCAGGCCTGTAGGGGTTTAATTCCTTGCAAGACTGAATTCAAATCCAGCTCGGTCCTTTCGCTCCTTCTCTGATACGCTCAGGTCATTTGAGAAAACAAGATTTGAATTTAGACAATGTAATGTCTTTAAATTATAGCTTTTGTGAGCAGTTTGTAGCTTCCTTCCAAATTGTACAGTTAATTTAAGGCACATTTTTGAATACTGTAAAAACAATTTGTGAATAAAGCAGCTATTATGTCCCGTGTATATCCGCACTTATATTTTTCTTCTCTGAGCAAATTATTCAGTCACATGACTATTTGAGACAAAGTCACATGACTTTTTTGATGTGCATCTAAGAAATGAATAAGTAAATGTTTCAAAATTTTCATGGAAACATAACCATGTTGTTGATTAATGCAATTCATTACATATAATGTAAAATATTCATAGTAAATAAAAATAAATAACACAAAGCTTGAATATTTCACAAAATAACAAGTGATACAGAAAGAAAAGGATAAAGAAAAAATACAACTAAACAGGAATAGGGAGATGAAAGTTACAACATTATTTGTTTAACAATATATAAACTATTTTTTTGTATGTATTTGAGTAATATCTTTTTTTTTTGTGAGCAACATTTTTATTCAGATTTAGTTTCACATCAGAAACATATATCACAATTCACAGTTCCAGAGAACTATGTACAAACAGATGCCATGAAGCTGTCCACTTGTACCAAAGGAGAGGAAGAAAAATAAAAGAAATAAAATTCAGATATGCATAGCAGTAATGTCAGCTATTTCCAGCCTATCTAGCCTATCTTCACCCTCTGGAAGGCCTCCTCCGCTGCTGGTGTCCACTGTACCTTCTCCGGCTGCCCCTTCCTGGTCAAGTTTGTCAGGGAGGCGGCTAAAGAGGAGAAGTTGGGGATGAAGCAGTGATAATACCCCGCCAACCCTAAAAAGGCTCATACCTGGGTCTTGGTCTCGGGTCTCGGAGCGGAGCGTACCGCCTCCACCTTCTTCTCCTGCGGCCGAATGAGACCCCATCCCACCTGGAAACCCAGGTACTTCGCCTTGGAGAGGGCAAGGTGATATTTGCGAGGGTTGGCGGTGAGTCCAGCCCTCCGGAGCTCCCAGAGCACCCTCTATAACCGGTCCAGGTGGTCTTCCCATGCCTCGGAGTGGATCATGACGTCGTCCAGATAGGCCGTGGCGTAGGCCTGATGGGGCCGCAACAGGATGTCCATCATCCGCTGGAACGTGGCGGGTGCCCCGTGGAGGCCAAAAGGAAGGGGCCGGTACTGCCAGTGGCCACTAGGGGTAAAGAAAGCAGTCTTAGGTTTGGCATTCTCAGAGAGGGGTACCTGCCAGTAGCCTTTGGTGAGATCCAACGTCGAGATATACTGGACCCTTCCCAGCCGGTCCAACAGTTCATCCACCCGAGGCATGGGGTATCCGTCGAACTCGGATACCTCATTGAGGCGACGGAAGTCATTGCAGAAACGGAGGGTGCCATCCAGTTTCGGGACCATCACGATGGGGCTGGCCAATGGGCTGCGTGATGGTTCTATCACCCCCAACTTCAGCATCTGTTGATTTTCCGGGAGTGAGCCAGCTCCAGTACGGTCTCCGTTTTGGTGCGTGGCACCACCAACAATAATTTTTCCTCCCCACTTCGCTGCGCGACACAGTACAGCAGGCCATTTTGCAAGACGAAATGCGGCATAGGGTGGGGACCAGGCTGAACCGCCTTGCCTTCGATGACCCGGACCTGGGTCCATCCATGCTTCAGCCTGTCGTCCTCCCACTGTTCCTTCCCAAATGAGCCCCCTCCCGTCACCTGTTGGAACACATCATAGAAGACGTTAGGATTTTGGGAGGGGGACTCACCTTCTCTCCCGCTATCCGAGGCCAGAAGCACGGGCCGCTGACGAGGTCCTGTCGTGGGCCTCCTTCTTCGGTAGCACCCTCCTGGACTGGCAGGCTGCGTAGCCATGGCCAGCAGGCGGTCAAACCCTGGCCAGTCTCTCCCGATCAGCACAGGGATGGGAAGATCCTTCATGACCCCGACTTCCGGCCGGGTGCCGGGAGCGGCCGAAATGGTCAACTTGTCGTGTGTCCCCGTGGACACAGGTTATGGGGAGGAAGGCTTTACACTCCGTTCGGGGGGCGAGAATATGCGACTGGACCAGAGTGACCGCACTGCCCGAGTCCAGGATGGCCCGGAACGGCTTTCCATTCATTTCCACTATTGGCGCTCCAACCGGCAGGTCGCGGTGCACAATGCAGCCTGCCAGCCAGGTCCGTGCGGGGACTTCTGTTGGCATGGGCTCATCCCGCTGGGACGGAGTCGCCGGCCTGTGTACTGGTCGCGGGGTGCCCTCCGGCGCGCGTCGCTCCTGGACCACCCTCCGGGGAAACGGCGGCGCTCGCTCCCAAGCATCCCGGTGTTGGGCCGCATCCGCCAGCTCGACAGCCTCCACCAGCTCCGACATGGTGGTTGGGTTCCTCATCCCAACGGCCTGTCGGTGAGATCGGGGAAGGGCTCGGAGAAGACGGTCTATCACAACGCGCAGCCAGTGCTGCGCGAGTCGTGTGAGTTCGGTGGCCTGGGCACGGGCCGGCAGACGGGGCTTAAACTCCCACTCGTGGAAGTGCTGGGTGGCACAGATAGGGGATAACCCCAGGCGGGCTAGGATTTCCTTCTTGACCTCCTTATATTGATCGGCGGAGGCAGCGGGAAGAGCGAAGTATGCACGCTGCGCTTCGCCCGTCAGCAGGGGAGCCAGCACCCGTGCCCAGTCATCCTGATGCCACCCTTCCAAGGTGGCTGTCGCTTCGAACATTTGTAAGAAGGCTTCTACGTCATCATGAGGGGTCAGCTTGGGTAGCAGCTATGCGGCTTGCACTCGGGGGTCCGGCAGCGGAACGCGTTGAGCGGTCCCTGCTCCATCTCTCCTTGACGGGTGGTGAGGTGCTCAACAATTTGTTGCTGGCGGATGCTAACCTCGGTGAGCCGCTGGAGGATTTCGTCCATGGTGGGGGAGGAGCGCTCGCCTGTGACAGAAACCGGAGACAAAAACAAGGGAAAAAAAGGTGAGGTGAAGATCGCTTGTCTGTGATTCTTCACTGATTCACCCGCATTCTCCACCAGTGTAACGGGGTGAAGAATCACACGACAAGAAATCTCAATCAATACCCCAGAGGGTGGATTTATTGGGGTGAGGGGTGCTCGTGAGAAAGGTCCAGGTAGGTGCTCCGGTGCCGTGAGTGCTCTCTTCCGTCTTCCCCGTGCAGTGCTCCTGTGGGGCTGGTCGGTCACACACTGCTTTCTGTGGGGAAAATGAGAGGGCGAGTTAGTGCTCAGTCTCATGGAGGAATCTCCTAGATGGCAGGGCTTGCGTGGTTTATGTAGCCGCCGCCTGATGAGGTGCAGCTGTGACCGATCAGCCTGTGATGATGATGGCCAGGTGCTCCTTGCTTGTTTCCAGGGTGACGCTGATGAAGCTTCGGGACACTCGTCACAGTATGAACACCAGCATCAGACCAGGCTTTAAAAAAACAAAAGGTTTATTACCCGTGCATAAACGATTATTATGCTATAACGGAGTTGTCTTATTATATAGAAAAGGGCCACCCATAATTTTTTCCACCTTTTTCCATGCATCAAGTGAATATTCGATAATTGGTCCATATGTTTTCTTTAAGGATTTTGAAATACCTGAACAGGGGAGATCTTATAAATGAAGAGGATGAATAATATTCGCCTCCAGAACTCGCCATGGAACCGATGAGACTGACGAGACGAATATTACACTGGCGACTTTTGTCTTCCAGTCTCGCCATTTTATCTTGAAGTGTATCTACGGTTAGCTTAACCTCAGCCGAGTCTTGCTTAACTTTCCGAACAGCTGTCTGGATGTTGTCAAAATTATTACTAATCAGTCTAATTTCTCTTTCTCCAGAATTCCAATTCTTTCGGCGATCGGTTGAAATTCCTTCTTAAAAATTTCCCGAAGGACGCCAAACTGTAGCTTTAACTCGTCAGCCACCATGGCACGCAGCGCTTCATTAGCAGGCTCTTTCTGCCATTTTTTCTCCGGAGAGGACGGCAAAAGCTGTTGTTTAACCATCGCAGAAAAGTAAACAAGTTCAGAGAACAAATATAAGAATGTTGCGCCGAGACTATTAACTTAAACGAATGGTTCAACGACACCAGGTCTGGGAGCTTTAGACTCAAGCGGCCATCTCTGTCAGCGGGTCACGTGATCTCGAGTAATATCCTTTTTGAATAATATTGTTTAAATTTATTTTGTTGTATTTTTACAGAAAAAAATCCATATAATGAAGAAAATATCTTTCTTGACGTGTAATAATTACACTGTGAATTTATGATGTAAACAGCTTCTATGGTTAAAATTAAGTTTTTTTTGCAGTAGTCCTTCTGTTTTCAAACTGAATTTTTTAATGTTATATCTCAAAATTTGCATAATTATGCAATTCACTGCATGTTACGTAAAAAATATTAGAGCTTGGATATTTAACAAAACTGATTCAAGAAGAAAAGGATGAAGAAAAATAAAACTAAACTGGAACGGAGATGAAAATTAAGGAGAAATGTTCATATAATGAAACAAATATATTTTATGACATGACATATAAGAATTAAATTGAACATTTATGTACTGAACTACCTTCTTTAGTTAAAATGATCTATTTCTTTGCATTAGTCCTGCTGTTTCCTTAAAGAATGTTTAATATTGTATCTAAAAAAATATATGGACGGCAAAGCTGTTGACTTATGTGATTAATTACATAAAAGAAAAGAAAAAAAAAGAAAAAACTTAAATATCTAACAAATCAAAAAAAGGATGACAATAAAATTAAACTCAACCAGAATAAAAAAACTAAGTATATTATTTGTTTAATAATATATAAATAATTTATTTGTATATATTAATGTAATATTTTCAGTTCATTTTGAAAAATATTTATTAAATGTATTTAGTTTCAAGAAAAAAAAATGCTGTTGATTTATGCGATTAATTGCATGTTAATTCATTTGATTAGTATGAATAGATTGACAGCCCTAATTTTAACCTAAAGTCTTATTGGAAACATTAACGGTCATGTTATTTGTCAATGTGATTTGAAGTCAAAATTTGCCTTTTTTTCTCAGAACCCAATGCATCCTCAGAGAGAGAGAGAGAGAGATCTGATCCAGTTACTGTTTAACACGAGGTCACACTCCAGGAGTGTGCAAATGACAACAGCTCTGTAAAGCTCTTTCAACGCTTATTATCAGCTCTGGACAGCTGTGTGATTTAACTGCATCTGTGTGAGATAAACATGCCATCAGGGGCTGTTGTTTGTTTTTCTTACCTGGTGCCCAGAACAATACGAAGCTGTAATCACACGCGTGTTCACAGCTCCAGTGCTGTGAATCCACTGCTCTTTAATGTCACGTCTGATTTAGACGTGTTACTGCAACGAGACAGATGCTTAAAGCCAAACTGTCTGTGTTAATGAATCTTGTTGCATGACTTTCAGAGGGATCCTATCTTGTGGTAGGATGTAATAAGAGAGATCTCTGTCTTACTGTTGACTAAAGTTTGCATGTAGATTCTGTATTCTTTTTGTTTTGGTAAAACGCACAGAGGCTGGCACTGTGTTTTGTAAGGAACCACCTGCTTTAATCATTTCCTTTTATTTTTTAGCTAAGTCAGTCGAGTTGTCGATGTTGGTGACGCCAAGTTGATTAAAAATCATGGCAAAAATGGCTAGAAGAGTGAAGTTAGTTCTGAGAAAAGCTCATCTGAGCACAAATCATACTTGCTTTGATCATTGATCATATAATGAAGAGAAAAGTTTGGAGTCAGTAAGATTATTACTCTTATTCAGCAAAGATGCATTAAACTGATCGGAAGTGCTAGTGAAGACATTTATAGTGTTACAAAAGATTTATATTTCTAATAAATGCTGTTCTTTTTAACTTTGTTCATCAAATAATCCTGGGGGAAAGGAGGGGAAAAAGAGAAAAAAAATAAAATTTCCATAAAAACACTAAATTGTTGAATAACTGTTCATATTGATATTAATAAATGTTTCTTGAGCAGCAAGTCAGCATATCAGAATGATTTCTGAAGATCATGTGACACTGAAGACTGGAGTAATGATGCTGAAGATTCAGCTTTGCATCACAGGAATACGTTACATTTTAAAATATATTCAAATAGAAAACAGTCTATTTTAAATTGTAAAAATATTTCACAATTTTACTGTACAAAATATATATGTACAAAGTACAAAATGCTAAATTATTTGTTCCAGTCTATTAAAATAGTTTTTGGCCTTTTTGAATAATATTAATAAATGACGCACTCACTGCAGTTTCATTGTGAAACTTGTCCTCAGTTCACTTGAAGTTCATTATTCTGGCATCCAAAATCTCAGAATGGCTTCACAGAAGCAAATGTGTTTACATGCCAGACGTCTCCGCCTGTTATTTTACAGGCTGCCCACTCATGCTGCTATCTGGCTAATGGCTAGATTATCATATAGCCTGCAAGGCCTCCGTGACATCAAAGATAAAGCAAATGGGCAAGCTATTTTATTTTTTATGAAAGATTACATAGACTAAAGCTAGTTTTGCTTTGAAACAACCAAAGGACCATTCAGAATAAGACCAAGAAAGTAAATAGGGACAATTTATATATTAGATTTGAAGAAATTTTGCATCATTTGCTCACCAATGGATCATCTGCAGTGAATGGGTGCCATCAGAATGAGAGTCCAAACAGCTGATAAAAACATCACAATAATCCACAAGTAATCCACACCACTCCAGTCCATCAGTTAAGGTCTTGTGAAGCAAAAAGCTGCATGTTTATAAGAAACAAATCCACCAAGAAGGCATTTTAATTGCCATCTTGGAAATTGTATAGTTGTATTTTGTATTTTGTATTTAATCTGTATTTATGTTATCTGTATGCACCCAGGGGTCTGAGAGTAACGCAATTTCAATTCTCTGTGTGTATGTGCTGTACATGTGGAAGAATTGACAATAAAGCAGACTTGACTTGACTTGACTTGACTTGATTTTTAACTGCTCCTGGCTAAAATATGAATCCTCTATCCATAATATTGCTTTCTCCTGTAAAAAAAAGTAATCTCATCTGAATCAGGAGAGGAATATGCACAAGCACCATTTATAAGCAAAAACATTCCAAAACAGTTCTAAACACATGTCATAAGTGGATTTTGATGTTAAAGGATTTTTTTCACTTGAGGAAGCATTATTATGGATTATAGACAGGTATTTTGGCTGGTAGTGATGGCTTAAAGTTAAAACGCTTTAATAATGAATTTGATTATTACAAACACGCAGCATTTTGCTTCACAAAAAGTTAACTGATGGACTGGAGTGGCGTGGATAACTTGTGGATTATTTTGATGTTTTTATCAGCTGTTTGGACTCCCATTCTGACGGCACCCATTCACTGCAGAGGATCAGTTGGTGAACAAGTGATGCCATGCTACATTTCTCCAAATCTGTTCTGATGAAGAAACAAACTTATCTACTGTACATCTTGAATGATCTGAAGGTGAAGACATTTTCAGCTAATTTTCATTTTATTTTTGGGTGACCTATTCCTTTAATATAAATGCAAAAATGCAAACAGTTTCGTGAGATGATTCAGTTTAGAGATTCGCTTGATTCACTCAGTATAAACACAATATAAGTAAATGATAAAAGTAAAAAACAGCCACACGTTCGTAAACGTATTTTTTGCAGTCCATTGTATGTTTACCTGAGCACTTATACTTAATTTGGCATTCTTTCTCTTTCTTTTTGTCTTCTTTCTCTCTTTCTCACATTTTTGAGTGCAGTACTTGGACACATAACAGCACACACACACATACACACACTCGGGTCCATCTGTTTTGTCCGACAGTGCCAGATCTCCCCTCCTCTCTCCATCTTTCTATTTCTCTTTTTCTTTCTGTTCCTCTGTAAACTACACATATCATTGTCTGATCTCCCAATATTACTGTGCTCTTTCATGCATCCATGACCTCTGACCTCTCTTTATCACGGCCCGTGCGGGTTTGACCTGTGGAGCAGATCGAGGTTACAACTTCCACCATCATTTTGCCCTTCATTTAGTGTCTGGACCGCCGCCCAGAGCCTCTCTCTCACACACACACACACGCTTCACAGCAAGAAAGTGTGTTTCTGAATGTGTGTTTGTGTGTCTGTGAGTTGGTCGTGACTTCTGTTTTTTGTTTTTTTTGAGCGCATCTAATATGTGATCATTGGCATCTACAAAGTTAGTCCAGACATCCCACTGTGATGATGTAAGAGAGTGACTCATGCATGACAAAACATCTGTTTTGTCCGACAGTGCCAGATCTCCCCTCCTCTCTCCATCTTTCTATTTCTCTTTTTCTTTCTGTTCCTCTGTAAACTACACATATCATTGTCTGATCTCCCAATATTACTGTGCTCTTTCATGCATCCATGACCTCTGACCTCTCTTTATCACGGCCCGTGCGGGTTTGACCTGTGGAGCAGATCGAGGTTACAACTTCCACCATCATTTTGCCCTTCATTTAGTGTCTGGACCGCCGCCCAGAGCCTCTCTCTCACACACACACACGCTTCACAGCAAGAAAGTGTGTTTCTGAATGTGTGTTTGTGTGTCTGTGAGTTGGTCGTGACTTCTGTTTTTTGTTTTTTTTTGAGCGCATCTAATATGTGATCATTGGCATCTACAAAGTTAGTCCAGACATCCCACTGTGATGATGTAAGAGAGTGACTCATGCATGACAAAACATAGAAACACAGGTGTGTGTGTGTGTGTGTGTGTGTGTGTGTGTATGAGCATGTATTAAAGGTGGGGTGTGGTTTTTATGCCACTGCACTACACAATAAAGGTGCTTCAAAAGGTTCTTCACAGCGATGCCATAGAAGAACCATTTTTGGTTCCACAAAGAACCATTCAGTCAAAGGTTCTTTAAAGAACCATCTCTTTCTTACCTTTTTATAATCTGAAGAACCTTCCTTCGCCACGAAGAACCTTTTGTGAAACAGAAAGGTTCTTCAGATGTTGAAGGTTCTTTATGGAACCATTTAGACAAAAAGGTTCTTCTATGGCATCGTGAAGCACCTTTATTTTTAAGAGTGTAGTGGCACCAAATGGGGTAGCAAAAAATTGTTTCCAAACAGGTTTCTTAAACTCAAAACTTGCCATTGGTTGAGACATGCAGCGATGACTTTTGAAGATTGAACAATCATCAGGTTGGTCAAATTAAATCTTTGAAATATACTCAAAGTTTGGTTTGATACATTTTGTAGCACGTTAACCAGATATCCTCGAGCAGAACTGAATAATCTCTTATATCTATGTACATTTTTGTGTATAGAAAGTATGATTACAAAGTTTACACATATTTCTTATCATTTCTTTTGACCTGTTAGTGACATATCAAGTATTTTAAGACTTTAGATGCCCCTAAACAGTACAGAAAAACAAAACGCTGGTTGATCCCCATATGTCATCAGTGTTATTTGATATTATTAAAGTACAATTATTATATTTATTATTTTTAATTAGCTTTTGTTTTTATATTTTCACATTTTTAATGCTAATTTTAATTCAGGTTTTAGTAATTTTTTGTTACATGCGTTTGTCATTTAAGTTTTTGTTGTATATTTATTTAGCTTTTTTTTCTATCTATTTCAGTTTTAGTTTAATTCATTTTAGTACTTAAAATGACTTTATTATTATTCAGTGTCTAATTCAACTTTTTTTATATATCCTTTTATATATATATATATATATATATATATATATATATATATATATATATATGCTCATGAAGGCTGCATTTATTTAATGGAAAATACAGAAAAACAATAACGTTGTAAAATATTATTACAATTTAAAACAACTGTTTTCTATTTGAATATATAATTTATTCCTGTAATGCAAAGCTGAGTTTTCAGCATCATTGCTCCAGTCTTCAGTGTCACATGATCTTTCAGAAATCATTCTGATATTCTGATTTGATGCTCAAGAAACATTTCTGATTATTATCAATGTTGAAAAAAGTTGTGTTGCTTAATATATTTGTGGACACCATGATAATTTTGTTAAGGATTCATTGATGAATATAAAGTTTATAAAGAACAGCATTTACTTTAAAATGTAAATATTTTGAAACATTCTAAATGTCTTTACTGACCCCAAACTTAAGAATGACAGTGTGTATATACAGAAAACATTTAAAACACATTAGGTATAGTCTTTAGTGAACCCCTGAGCTCCAAAACTAGGTAGCATTAGTGTTTGATGCACCATTATGTTGCTATTTATAAGAAATATAGCAAAGATGAACTACACTTCATCTGTTCCCCACAGTATCTGTTGTGCTAATGCTATTAAAGAATCCTTTAGCCGGTGGGATGTGTATGTCAGAGAGAGCGGCTCTGTCTCTCTATGTGTGCTCTGTAGTCATTAAGATCTCACACAGAGTTTTGCTGTTAAATTTACAGCATGAGCCTCATAAACCATTGGGAAAACACCTCTGACACTGACTAGCGACGGCAGCAAGAAGGGAAGTTACACAAACATCTCCGGGGAACAAATTAGGAGCTTGAGTCAAAGTATATTTACTGTAAGAGTTAAAAAACAAGAGAGACCTCACAAAACATATGGACAGATTACGATAATAACACCAGTACGGCTACTGGAGGGAAAATGAGAAAGGGGAAATGATGGAAGAGAGAATGAGAGCGTTTTATTTCACATTGTTCCCTTTGTGTCATCGTGTAGCTCATGGCAGATGTTGACGAAAGACATTTTGTAGAAGCAGCAGCAGCAAGTGTTCGCTCATTTTTCGCCTGATTTATTTTTAGACTCATTACATCTCTCTTGTTTGTTTCCCTCTTTTCTGTCTCTTTCTGCTGCTAATTTACCCACTTACTTTCTCAGATTCACACTCACAACACTCCAGTTGTAATCAACAGTGCGGTCTGCACTGCAAGTGCGCGACTTTGCTAGTTTGGTCACGTCGCTCACTTGCAACTTTGTAGGCGGCTTCGTTGATCATTACGAGACGGGTTAAGTTTTTTTTGTGTTGTGTGCTTGCAATATAGACACATCCATTGTTTCTAACAGGAGTGTTCTAGTTTTTAGAACGCAACGCAACTAAAATGTTATAGATTTGTTGCATTACTTGTTTGCATGCTTGCAACAGTTAATAGTTGTAATGTGGTGTTTTGGGTTGTGTTTCTTGTTCATGTTTTCATGTCTTTTCTTTTGGAGTTTAGTTATGGTCCCTGTTTGTGTCATGCTTCCCTTGCCCTCATGTATTCATGCCATTGGTTCTCTTGTTCTTTGTGTCATGTTCTGATTGGTTTTCTAGGTCATGTGTCTTGTTTCCCATTTGTTTGTTCATGTCATGTGACCCTCTTTGTCTGATACAAATAGCCCTCATGTTCCCATTGTGCCTCGTCGTGTATTGATGTTGTAACCCGCTGTTGGTGAGTCAAGTCTGTTCAAGTCAAGTCTGTTCAAGTCTAGTCAGGTCACGTCAGGTCACGTCTCGGATTATTGTTTGGATGTTTGAATCACTTGTAAATAAACTGCACTTGGGTTCTTCACTGCACTCGCCTTCAGTGGATTGATCGTTACAATAGTTATAGTTTATTAATGAAAAGTTCTAGTTTTGTTGCACTGCAACGCCGTTTGCAAAGCAATTTTCACTGTTGGAAACAGTTGGTTGCACTGCATTTCTTGGTTTTTTTTACTTAAACTTTTACTTTAAAGCATTTTAGTGTTGTTGCACTGCAGGCTTTCAGTTTAGACCGCTTCACTTATTATGAGCAGAAAATTTAGTTTTGTTGCATCACTTGCTTGCATGCAAATGTTGCATACTTGCACAATTTGGATGATTATAACAGGAATGTTCTATTTTTGTTTGCTCACTTGCTATATGACAGCTTTGTTTATATTGGGAAAATTTGTGTTGTTGCATGCATACTTGCAGCTTCAAAGATTATGAGCATATTTAAGTTTTGTTGCTGTTGTATCGTTGCATGGTTGCAATGTAGACTCAACTTCAGAGTTGATACTAGAACATTGGTTAAACACCGAATTAAACAAGGCTTAAAGGGGTCATGAACTGAGCAATCAAAATTCCCGTGATCTTTTGACATATAAGAGGTCATTGTAAAAAAAACATCCCGTTTTAGTTTCAGAACTCTGATTTTCTTGTTAGTCTAAAAAGAGCTTATATTGAAGCCAGTCTGTCAAAACGACAGCTTGTGGAATGTACCACTCTATGACGTAACAGTGTGGCTAAACACCGCCTCTGTAGAAGATCAGCACCTGCTTCTACATCACTGCCTGCCGATTTGCGCATGTAGTGTAAATAACGAGAGTGTAAATGCTTTTAAAAAATCTAAGTCATCTAAACTGCAAGCACAGTCAAAGCTTTGTTCATTTTAACAGGATCATTTTTGTTACCTTGCAGTATACACTGTGCCACCCTTCTTTATGCTCGTTCTTTTTCTCAGCACACATCTGTAGGTTTAAAGCTCACATGTGCACAGGGACGCTGAAAGGGGTCGAAACTCGGAGATCCCCTGTGAATCTGATTAAAGAGAAAAACAGGCAAATTAGGCTGGAGCAGAGCTGTTTATATGCCTTTAGGGATTTGATTATGATTATACAACAGTTTTACAGTTAGATCTGATATGATTGCCCAAGTGATGTTTCAACGCAATGTGTTACTGCGTAAAAATATACACCCATATTCCACCCGAACTGCAAGATGGATCATTAATAGTACAATTTGTCATTCTCATTGTTTATCATTTCAGTTTCTTTATATTTTGTATGTGCATTCACCTTCAGAGTGAAATAATATTTCCTTTGTTCTCTAAGGATCTAATCTTCTATAGTGGCTGTACTTAAAAGGGGACACACACACTGAATGCATTTTATATAAAATGCCTACAATTTGTCTTAGTCTCTTTCTCTCAGGTTTCTTTTTCCTCTGTAAGGTGGTTCTCTTGTTCTCTTTTATTCTCTCTATTCTCTTTTCCTCCTCTGACAGGCTGGAGAAGCCAATTAAGGACTGCAGGGCAGAGCAAGCGTTTAGTTCTGCTCTCTCTCGCTCTCTCTCTCAGCACAGAATGGAGGGAGAGTGTGACAGTATGAGATTGTGTGTGTGTGTGTCAGAAACAGGAAAGGTCTGTATAATTGCTCTCTCATTCATCGCTATGAAAGTGTGTTACCTCTTCACCTCTTCTGTTCACAATGACTTCTTCATCCTGATTTAGTCATTAGGATGTTTTTATATATATAGATGAAAAATTTTCTAAACAATGCTTTAGAGTGATAAATTAGATGGTTTAATATATCTAAGGTGGGTTTAAAGGTGAAGTGTATAGTTGTCTACAAATGACTACAAAACTGCCTTAATCCTCTGAGTATAACATACAACTAATATACAGAGGTGACAACATACAAACAATATAGCCTATAGGGTGAGTTCAGGTGAATTGGTGTACTTTTTGCCATTGCGATGATTATATATAGGATATTTATATACACACACACACACACACACATATATATATATATATTAGGGATGTAACTATATTGGTAATGCGATACCAACACTGTCTCGATATAATCACGGTCACATGATGATATGAAACAACAGGTCTTCTGGGCAAAATGTGTCGTTTATTTAAACTTCTTATTCCAACATGAAAGGTCTTTAAAGTTGTGTTTTGGGCCATTATGCTTTGGCACAGTATCTGTCAACCGAACTAAAACCGAAAGCAGGATATGGCTTAATCCCTTCATCAAGTCTGTTTTCACTGCGCGTTTCAAAGCGAAGTGTTTTCCGCGCCCCAGAATGGCTCCGTTCACGGTGAGTGTATACAGTGAACTCATTTATTGCACGTGCACAGTTTAGCGCGCGTTTGGGAATGTAATGGCCACCAGTTATGCTTTATTTTCATGGCCGGTGATTACAGCATTTCACTAGATTTGTAGTGAGACAAGGGTTCCCTTTCATGGGAACTTCGAACTGTGTCCTGTAGGGGTCGCTATGGGGAACGCCTCGTCATGACCCGTGTCAGAAGCATACATTGAAAAAACACCAACTCGTTGGCCGGCGACAGCCATGACGTCACTACTGGTGCGACTATAGTATAAATAGGCGCCGATCGCACACATCATTCTCTGATGATGTTATTTCATTAACACTGTCTGATTCAGGGGCCAGTGCTCTGCTGGGATCAGCCCAGCAAAAGCAGGAAATGTCTGAGGAGGGCAAAGAAGCTGAGGC
>NW_015505249.1:815024-815693 GCF_001515645.1 Sinocyclocheilus grahami | reverse complement strand
CTTCCTAATTCCCCTGTAACCACCATCTCTCCACCTGACTGAGGTTAGGTGGGAAATTTCCTGCATTATAGTCTCCTATACTGGACCTATTAGGTTTGGTTGGTTCTATGGCTTCATAGTGACCATCTTACTGATGGTCCGGTCTAGAGGCTTCTTCAGACAAAGCTCCAATGCGGGAACCATGGTGGGTGAGTATGATCCATGTCTAAATAAATGTGTATATATAAATATATATGCGTGTGTATCTAATGAGCTGGTGGTTGTGTGTATAACCCTTCTGCTAGTTTCTTTGCAGTGTTTCCCGGGACCTGTGTGTTTCTGTCCCTTTCTAGGGTAGGTCCTCGATGGGCACCCCCTCTGCTGGGTTCAGAACCGGGTGCTCGACTTGCAGTGTTTATTTCACTCGTCGATATATGTCCAGACGGTAAGAAAAGACGGGTTACGGCTTCATACTTCCTGGAACATGCGGCCATAACACAGGCTTCTGCGGGAGCCTCCGTGATCATCAGGCCCCCGGCGCGTCACTGCAAAAATTTCCTGGACGTCCGGGCTGGGGTTATGCTTTCATGCTACCCTGACTGGTCTACTGTATCTGGGTCGCTCTGAAGGGCTTCCCGATCACCAGGTATCCCCTCTTGCTGAGGCATCGAGCGGGAGGTATAGGTGGCA
>NW_015505249.1:808994-813272 GCF_001515645.1 Sinocyclocheilus grahami | reverse complement strand
CACTTTTCTAAAATCCTGTACGGTAAGAGCTACATGCAACAGCTTTGTGCTCTTTCTGAGTGGTTTAAAACCCCGATTCCGCTTTGGGCACCACTCCTCCTATGTATCCTCTGGATACCTACTTTAACAGGGTGTTGCTACTAGGGGTCTGTTGAGACAGTTCCTTCAGCACATACAAAGAGAAACGTGCGGTAGCCCCTGTGTGACAGGCCAAGACTAGTATGATTCTAGGCTCTTGGTCGTATTTCCGTAAAGGAATCTATTCCTGATTCCAATCCTTGAGCTCTACCCCGGGCCCAGGAGTCTGGCTTTAACAGGTAAGTATTTTGGGGTATGTAGCCTAGGCCTTTGGCCATAGGGAATAACGTCACTGACAGCCATCTAACATCCCAGGGGCAACTCCCATAGCAATATGGTAGAGTTGGTACTTAGTGCTCGCCATGGTTCTGGCATGCATGCCCCTCAGCATGGTGGCGTGGGTATACCGTTCCCCATTGCGACCCCTAGAGGACACAGTTCGAAGTTCCCATGAAAGGGAACGTCTCAGGTTACTTATGTAACCATGGTTCCCTGAGTAGGGAACGAGACACTGCGTCCTCTAGGTTTCTTGCCATGCTGCGGACGCAAGCTTCAGACGAAGAAGTGAATGATGTGTGCTCCCAGCGCCTATTTATACTATAGTTGCACCGGCAGTGACGTCATGTCTGTCGCTGGCCAACGAGTTGGTGTTTTTTCAATGTATGCTTCAGACACGGGTCACGACGAGGCGTTCCCCATAGCGACCCCTAGAGGATGCAGTGTCTCGTTCCCTACTCTTTCAAAGAAAAACTCTTTCAGAAAACATCTCTTTCAAGTGTAGAAATTAGGAAAGAAGTATTGTAATTCCCCTACTGTAGTGTAAAATAATATACATATGAAATATTCATTTTCATTTATTTTACAGTGCAGTTGTTTTACAATATATGGCTATTACTGTCATTGTTGTTAACATTATATTCTAGTTAATTACATGGGTTGAAGCTCTTAATTTTGAACTCTCAAAGTGCATTAGATAGAATAATTGTACTTTAAAATGTACAAAAAGTTTAATTTTTTTCCAATTCTTTTTTTTTTTTCTATAAAGGGGTCATCGGATGCAAAATTCTTTTTTTGTTGTTGTTTGAACATAAATGTGTTGGAAGTGTGTGTGTGTGTAAACATCGATCGTATAATGATAAAAATCCACCCAGTGGTTTTTTTTAAAAATACCTATTTTAAAATCCCCTTTCTCAAATCAGGCTGTTCTGAGATTCCTGTCAGAATGACGTAGTTCTGCACAGGCCCCTCCCATGATAGTTGATTGACACTAGAGTCTTACCTTAGACCCGCCCTGAGTGAGCTGTCATCAGTCTGCCATTGTGTCGACTCCGGTGCAGGGGAAGACAAGAATGTCTCAGATTAAGCGATTGAGGCGTTTTGTTGTTGGATGTAATAATGAACATAGCAGTTGTCATTTTCTCCCGACATCTGAGCCGCTGAAGACGCAGAGGATTAACGTTACTTTCGTTTTGAAGGGGATGTGCCCCCGATCCCCCCCGAAGGGTTTTTTATTCATCTTTGCAAATCGCCTTTCTTAATGTGCTAGTAAGCAAGTTTCGCGGCTAAAGTAAACAGTACTGCTCGTCACACCCAAGCGGCAACCTTCCGGTCTCTCTCGTGAAACCAACAAGGAAGTGACTAAAACTGCAATTCATCGACTGGCCGCTAGAGGCTGGCTCCAAAAGGGAGTCTGTCCCATAGACTCCCCATGTTAAAATGCCCATTTTTTTCAGCAGAAAAAAATGTTTACAGCCTGGTACAAAAAATGATTTTGGTCTATATAGCTAATTTTGCCCTTCATGACAACTTTTTTTTATAACTCATCCGTTTAAATTATAATTAAGCCTTAAAGTTCTGCATAATTAAGAGCGTGGCCACTTGAGTGACAGGTGGATTGCCGCTGCTGTCACCACCGTCTAGCTAGGTGGGTGTGGTTTCAGCAACCAGTTCCCGCCTCTTTGCCCGTTTTCGATTATCCGAGAGTGACGCGCTGCCAAGATGGCGACGGCCAGCTCCACCTAATTTAGGCTTCAAAAACGCTCTTTTGCCTACGGGTGACATCACAGACACTACGTCCATGTTTTTTTATACAGTCTATGGTCACCCCACAGAAGGAGGGGCGGGGTCAGCAGAGCTCATTAGCATTTAAAGCAACATGACATCATTTTGACAGGGTAAAAAAAAGGTGTTTTTTTTTTTACACTACCATTGAGAAATTTTAACCAAAGTATGTTATAGACTTTTCATTAAGACCCTAAAGAATCATATCAATTTATATAAAAAATTGGCATCCGATGACCCCTTTAAATATCGCAATAAATATTGTATCATGGGATTTTGATAGTTACATCCCTAATATATATATTATATGTGTGTATCATGTATAACCATAATAATCTACAATTATAAACCATTTACGTATTTGTGTAGTATGAATTTTTTACAATAAATTGTATTCAAATTATGAATGTCTTACAGTTGTAACAATTTCAACAGTCTATCTGGCATTAATAAAGTTTAAAATAGTGTATAAAAGTTAGTGTAGCTATTTTCAAAGTGGAGAGTTGAGGGAACTGTATTGAACAAAAAAGTCAAGGTAAATATGGCTTGGTCAAAACGTTACTCCTTTCTCTCTAAAGCTGTGGTTTATATCTCACATTGCTTTTTTTCATCTATTTGGATTATTGGTTTGCGCACCTAGACTATTTCAGGTGCAGAGTTTTTTCTTTAAATATCACTTTTGTATTTATGTACACTTTTTTTTTTTTTGTACATAATTTTGGATACCGCTGTAATTTTGTCAAATTATGCAAAACGTTTAAAATGTTATTTAAATGTTGATATTTATCACACATAAAAAGCTATAGCTACACATGAGCTTCAGCAAGACAAAGGAGTCCGCTATTTTAGCAATATTTAAAAAACATTTCCATCACATACATATAATATGAGATGTGGTGGAAATGTGGTGTTTTTAGTTTTTCTTCAAGTCCAAAGGGACCAAAGTGACCATGAAGAAACAACCGTTATATACTGCATGAAAATGCCACAAGTGCTCAATTCCAATATTTCATCCGTGTCTA
Source organism: Sinocyclocheilus grahami (assembly GCF_001515645.1). Taxonomy (NCBI): domain Eukaryota; kingdom Metazoa; phylum Chordata; class Actinopteri; order Cypriniformes; family Cyprinidae; genus Sinocyclocheilus; species Sinocyclocheilus grahami. The sequence goes on along the minus strand of NW_015505249.1, from coordinate 810,111 downwards.
TCGTTCTGTTCACTGGGCTCATTCCAGCTCTCTCTTGGATGCTTCTGGAGCTGCTCTGAGCCAGAAAACCCTCCAGCCTGACATCCCAGAATACCCCGGGGGCGACTCTGGAATGCATTCTGAAACACTGGAACACAACGGGATTGGCTGCAAGTAAAATATCCATAAGATACACCATAAGAAATGCTGAATCCTTATCAAATAAACATTATGATGTGACATATTGTACATGTAAAATTTTGTTTTGTATTATGTTTTATTCATGTTTTCATGTATTTTGTGATAATATACAGTATTTTTAAAAGTGCCAACTGTATTAAACACTCAGCAATTTTTCTTTTGATAAATATTAGTCATTAATATCAAAGCAAATTCCCACCCTCCGTTATTCCCACTGAATAAACGATATCAAGGAAATCCAAAAATAAAACAGAATACAGCATAAACCTCATTTATGTTAATTGGTTGAAGTAGAGCTCTAGATATTTCACTTCTCTCCAGGTATCTCTCTCACACACACACACACTTTTAACTGGGTCAGCTTGTGATGTCTGCTGGGAGAGTTAAACGAATCCGCTGTTGTTTTCTTTTCACTTTAAAGTGAAAATGGGCAGAATGAGTGAGTGAGAGAATAAATGTGTGTGTGTGTGTTTATTGGTTTTGTGATACTAGTTTGGTTTAATCACTGTATTGCAGGACTTCTAAAACAGCAAGAGGGTGAATTAATTAAAATAATTCAAATACAGTACGTGATTATCATATACTGTCTTTTATTAATTTATATTTATTTTATTTAGTTGTTTACTTTATTTATATATATATATATACATACAATGAATACAAATAATATAAATATAAAAATTATAAATTCTAATATATAAATTATATAAATGCTTCTGCATAAACTTCCATATGCAGTCATGTTTCATGTTTTATTTAGTTATTGTATGTACGAGCTGCACAGATTCTCAGATGCGCAAACTGGTCAAGATAATAGTCAAGCAATTATTTTAATTATATTTTTTATATCACTTATTTCGATCTTCTCCTCTCTCTTTTTTTCTTCCTCCGTCTTTCATTTTTTGTAGCTCAGTGGCTGAATGCTCATTAAGGTGAA
>NW_015505249.1:803145-804297 GCF_001515645.1 Sinocyclocheilus grahami | reverse complement strand
TGATTACGTAACTCGCATTACTTGTAATGCGTTACCCACAACACTTATAATACATAACATATATATATATATATCTATCAATTATGTACATACACATTAATATATTAATTATTAATATACAATTTTTGTATTGTATTGTATTGTACCTTTTGTATTGTTTTTCTATTTATATTTTAGATTTAATTATATAAATATATATAATTTTTATTTATATAATTTCATAACATAAGACTCAAATATCTGTTGAATGCGCATAATGCGTTTGTCAAATTGTCAGTCAGGCACAGGTAGCAGCTGAATTTATAAAGAGATGCGTGTTCACAATGTTTATGATAAAGCGTGTGACTGTCAAAGCAGCTAATGTAGAAAACACAAGCTGACACTCAATGTCAACGTGTCCCCTCAGCATCAGAGGAAAGAGAAGACGCGAAAAGAAATTGGGAAGAAAGAGTCTTTCTGCTCTCAAAACATCACTTCAAAGCCATTCACACGCTGCTGTATTCTGTCATTTTGCCCCAGTGTTTGCCTTTTGAGCTTTTTCAGTTTTTACCCTTCTGTTGACATATACACATGCACAAAGACATTTTCAACAAATATGGTATGCCCACAGGACATACCATAGGTTGCTAGTTTTTATATAAAACTGATTATAATTACAACCGATTAACTCTAACCCAACCCTAAAAAATAACTTCTTGCATTAGTTAGTTATTTTATTTATTTATTTCATTTTGGTTTTTTGTATACATTTTAGTTAGTTAGTTATTTAGTTGGAGATGTCAAACTCACATAATAATATGACTATTATTCTGTTTACTTTTGTGCTGTAGTCACTAGTCTATCAGTATTTAGCATGCATCGCAAGAGGAGTGTTTACTCACCTCCTGATACACACATCTGACTCGAGACAGTTAAACTGTGACCTTTTGTTTTATTCTCCACACCCTGTTGCAACGTTTCATTACAAAGACAAACAGAAGCGCATCTCAGCAGATTAATGCAATCTCAAGTACAAACAGCTCTTCGGTGAAATTACTCCACACACACTTTTCTCTTTCTCTCTCCACAAAATGATTTATTTGTCTCTTGCTGTTCCCAAATTTCATATGCTTTGTACCTCATACTTTTCTACTCTATTTTCTATTTCATATT
>NW_015505249.1:795819-802921 GCF_001515645.1 Sinocyclocheilus grahami | reverse complement strand
TATATATACTGCATCTGTGGCTTGCTGTAGATCCACACAGACAATTATTACATTTTATTTATTCATTTTTTCAACAAGTTATTTTTATTTATTTGTTTATTCATTTATCTATGTTTAGTTATTTTGCAAAAGGTGGAGTGGATGTAGACTGGAACTGTATAACTCCAAAACTGACCAAAAAAGCACCATATAAGTAGTCCATATGACTTGTGCACTATATTTCAAGTCTTATGAAGTCAGGTTTGACATCAGTTACATCAAACATGATTGAATTAGTATCATCACTGATGTCCAGCTTGATGCTATGAATGCATGCAAATGCAAAACAGTTTTAAAAGCTACGGGCAAAGGGAACATTTTAAGTAAATAATGTGCTTTTCAGTTTGTTTATCATTGTATGTCTTTAGAAAACATGGAAGGTAGTGCATGAGTCACAACTCATATGGACTACATTTATGCTGCTTTTTTGTGTGTGTTATTTTTAGACCTTCAAAGCCCCAGTCCCCATCCACTTCCATTGGAAAAGAGCAACAATGATATTGAGCAAAATAACATTGTGTTCTAAAGAAGCAATAAAATCACACAAAACAAAATTAAAATAACAGTGACAAAATGATCCTTTTGGGGTAAACTAATTCTTTAAAAATGCCCATTTTAATGTTTAAAATGGCAAAGATAAATCTGCAAGTCATCTAAAGTATCTTGGCCAAATAAAAGGTATTTTTCTTCAAAAGATGATTCTCTAAATTGCCTGAGAAATGAAGAGGGTATTAGGCCACATGCACTCTTCTGAATGCCCAGATGGAGGGGTGAGTGAATAAAAGCTGAACTCAACGAGCGGTTTGGGGTTTCCTGTCTTACTCTTTCTCTTCCGCCCTCTATCTTTCCCTTTACCGCAGCCTCAGCCCGCTCCATCAAACGGCCCCAGAGTGCCAGAGTCCGATGCCTTGAAAATCTCTCAGCCTGCCTGCGGGCAGCTCATATGACATAAACACCACAAAAAGCTAATTGGAAATAAACCAAACCGGGGGGAAAGGATGTTGCAGAATGTTACGTGTGAACTACCAAAGGTGTTAATATACTCAGAGCGAGACTTTGGCGAGTTCCGCATTTGCTCGAGGCACACATCAAACTCATGACCTTTGCAACAGGAAGTGAGTGTGCTGGCCGTTCACCAGGGTTTAGGGGGCTGCAGAAATATACCAACAGTGTTTTATAACAGGTATTAGTTTATTACATCACCAATTGACAGTATAGTATAGTTATTATATGGGAATAATTCACATATTTTTATGTTTTTGAAAGAAGACGCTCACCAAGGCTACATTTAGTTGTTCAAAAATACAGTAAAAACTTTACAATTTTTTACAGTTTAATATGTCTGCTTCCTATTTCAAACTGTAATTTATTCCTGTGATGCGAAGCTTAATTTTCAGCATCATTACTCCAGTCTTGAACTTTCTATTCATCAAAGGATCCTGAAAAAAATGTATCACGGTTTACACCAAAAAATATTAAGTGGCAATATTGATAATAGTAAGATTAATATTATTAATAAGTGAGCAGCAATAATAATTTATCATGACTGAGCAGCAAATCAGCATATTAGACTGATTTCTGAAGGATCATGTGACACTGAAGAGTGGAGTAATGATGCTGAAAATTCAGCTTTCCATCAAAGGAATAAATTACAAAATACAGCTATTTTAAATTGTAATATTATTTCACAATATTACTGTTTTTACTGTGTTTCTGATCAAATAAATGCAGCCTTGGTGTGCATAAGAGATGTCTTGCTAAAAAATTTAAAAATCTTATTTCAAATGTTTAACTAGTAGTGTATATCTGGAAAAGAATGTCCTTGATTTAAGTAGACAGACAAAATATATTCATGCATTTACAAAGTGCCACTGAATGAAAAATAAGCTGCAAAAACATTCATTCAGAAATTGTCCTCGACGTCACAACCCTGAGAACACAAAGAGGAAACCAGGCCGACATCCAGCATATGGAGCCACATCAGAGCCAGAGAGAACAAGAGGTTGTAACTGGTAGCAGGTGAGGTTGAAGATGAGATGAATAGAAAGAGAAATATACTGTGACATCCCATTTGTGCGAGCGTGTGTGCATGAGAGAGAGATCTCATTCCGTACTTAATGAGGACGGCAGTAATAAGTGAAGGAGAGATAGACCAATGCAGTGTCATTTCAGCCAATTCAGGCAGAAAGCAGCTCTATTAGCGGGCTATCAGGACTCTGCGTTCCTACCAGAACTCCCACAAACGGCAGCAGTGTAGATGAACACAACCATCGTCTGTGAGCGATGTGACCACTTATATGTTCTTACGTTTCCTTTTCTCACCACTACACTCAAAGCTGCTGTACACACTATCACATAAACATTAGAACTGGCAGCTGGAGTGTTTAGAGGAGACCGGGGCTAGTTGTCACACAAAGAAGGTTTTGAGCAAAACAAAAACAAATGATGTTTTCTTTTGCATGTTGGTTTAAAACGCTTTTGTCTTACATTTCTGCTGTTTACTGAAATATTTTGTATTTCATATGTTTTATTGGTTAAACTTAGGTTGTTTAATGGGAGGTTACATTCAGAATTATTATCGTTAACTAACTAAAATCATAAAAATACATTTCATTACTTGAAATAAAATTTATATTAACTGAAACAAAAAAAAAATATTTTTTAATTTCAGGGTTTTACCATTTTATTTCTGCTAGTTGCCGAGGCTACTCCTTTTTTCTTTTAGTTCAAGTGGTAAAATAGCAAAATAATTCAACTAAAACTAAAAATTAAAACTTCATGGCCTGGTTTCACAGATGGGGCTTAGCTTAAGCCAGGACTAGGCCTTGGTTAAATTAAGATATTTAAGCAGCTTTTACAAAAATGCCTGTAAAAGAAAACGTTACAGGTATGAATCTTGACAAAGAACAAGGGCACTGACATATTTGAAGATATGTCAGAGCAAGATATTTTCAGTTGAGACAGCTCAAACCTGCATTTTAGTCTGGGACTAGCTTAAGCCTTGTCTGTGAAAACGGGGGAATAAGACCTATACACACATATTGTAAAAAAAAAAAAAAAATCTGATGAAATTACAAAAACTAAAAAATAGGGGGAAAAAACAGAAAATATGTAAAAAAAAAAAATAATAATAATAATTTCAAAATTATACTATATCAATGATACTAAAATAACACTGAGACAGCATGCACTAATAATGGACGTGTCAAGTCAAGTCAAGTCACCTTTATTTATATAGCGATTTTAACAATACAGATTCTGTCAAAGCAACTGTACAGCATCAAATACGAAAATAGTGTGTCAATAATGCAATATGACAATAGTAAACACTCAATTTTCAGTTAAAGGCTGTTCATCATTGAATTCAGTGATGTCATAATCCAGCTCAGTTCAGTTTAAATTGTATCTGTGCGATCAAGTCAACAATATCGCTGGAAATTAAGTGTCCCCAACTAAGCAAGCCAGATGCGACAGCGGCTCTCCTCCGGCCAGACGAACCAGCAGTTCAGTTCCAGGCTGCAGCAAAGTCACATTGTGCAGAGGACTCAACTGGTTCCTGTGGTCTTGTCCCAGTGGCCATCTAGGAGACAAGGTCTTCACTGGGGATCTGTCTTTGTGGCTCATCTAGTTGTCCTGGTCTCTGCTGAAATTCAGAGTGACTGCAGTGACCATCTGATCTGGATACAGACTGGATCTGGTGGCTACGGTGACCTCGGAATAAGAAAGAAACAGACTAATATTAATGTAGATGCCATTCTTCTAACGGAGTAGCAAGTACATCGGGTGTTATGGGAAGTGTTTCCGGTTCCGGTTGTCCTAATTAATGCAGCCTAAAAATCCTTTAATGGATTTGAATATTAGAAATGTGTTAGTGTGTTATGTGTAAGCCAGGTTAAAGAGATGGGTCTTTAATCTAGATTTAAACTGACAGAGTGTGTCTGCCTCCCGAGCAATGGCATAGGTAGGTTATTCCAGAGTTTGGGTGCTATGCTAAATAGGAAAAGGATCTGCCACCCACAGTTGATTATCAAATTATCAAATTGCCAGAGTTTTGAGAATGCAGCGGACGTGGAGGACTATAATGCAATAAGATCTCATTCAAATACTGAGGTGCTAAACCATTCAGGGCTTTATAACTATATATAATATATACGATGTTTAATAGGGAGCCAGTGCAGTGCAACTAGTCACGGTCTTTCATATACAAATGAAACCCTCTGATTAACTGATAAAGAGACATGATCCAGCCTGCCCTGTGTAAAAACATTTATATTTATATATATGTACATGAATGTATTTTTTACAGATGCTTTTGCATATCCCCAAAGGGAGATTCTCACATTTAGTTCACTTCTGGGTACAAATTTATCTCTGAAATACAGCTCGCCCACACACACACACACACACACACACACTTCCAGAGGTGTCTGAGTGCACAGCTGTCACTAAGACACACCGATATTAATTACCATTGTGTTGATCTGACAGCTGAGAGCAGGGGTCTGCAGCCTTTAACTTTACAGAAGAAAGATACAAGCAAATCCACATGTGATATGACAGCTTGGAAAAGAAATGAAAAGGATGATCATAAGGTGATATAAAGAGAAAGAAACCACCACCATTGTCGACATACTTGACTAAATTTAGGTTTCTCGTGATCTTTAAATCCTTTTGATCTGCAAGTTTATACTTAAAGGCTTAACATTAGTTCTTTAGAAATATATAATGTGCAATTGTAATTTAAAGCTCAACTGTGAGACTATTTTTATTTAATTATTTGATAAATAAGTGATTAAATAAATAACAACAAAAAAGACTATATAGTCGCATATTCCCATAATTCCATTTGTTGTTTTATAGTGTTGTTGCAATATGTGTTCAAAACATGAATACTATTGTTGTAGAAAGAAAAAGTATAGCTATGTGTTAAAAGTTTTGACTGATATTATTTATTTAATACTTAACGTCTCTGTATGTGTTTGTGTATGTATACAGAAAGAGACATTGCAATAAAACTCGGGCAAACATAATTCAGCTCAATATTTCAATTCACAAACACATCTGTCATACGAGCATAGAGATGTTTATTGAGTGAGTTTGTTATTGGACTCGAGTTTCTATTAGTCTGAGTGACAAATGCAAGAAAGACTGAGGGAGACATTTATTATTAAACCCCGTGATGACAGACAATCAATATGCAGGTGTTTGCTATTGTCCCAGACACAGGTGAAGCTGTGGGTTTTGCTGTGTGATAATCCAGTTACGGCCTCCTGCAGTCTGTCAGGTGAAGTGAAATGGCGGAGGATGTTTGTACAGACGACGTTAGCGCTGCGACTGATGAAAGGCCAGATTCACAAAACAACGCACAATTTTAAGTGAAACCACGTACATCTCTTGGCAGTACAACTTTCCATTTTTTTCTAAATTAAGTTATTATAGCCTAATTCGTTTCTGAACAAAAGCGCCTGTGTTTATGTAAATGAAACGTATTCAAACTGTGTTGAGCGCGAAATTTCTGCTGATACTGCAACGGTTGTGATATGACGTCACGCTTTGTGGCGCCCTATTTTAAAACATAAATTCGACATAATAATAATATTAATAATAATAATAATTCAAATAGTAGTAAATGCAAAATGTAAAAATATACAATTTTCTCAACTTTCCTGCAACACTTTTAGAGTTTATAGTCTTTTCATTTAGATAAGAGGTTATGCCATGGGCCTCACTAGGCCATTTCTAAAATGACTACTCAGTCCCCCTAAAATTAGCTGCATAAACTGTACACGAATTCGTGATCGCCTCAGTCCCCTTTAAATTTCATATGAAAATGGCGGCAGACTTCGATCGACTCCCAGTCATCTTTCAGCGCGTTCTTTTTCAATCCGCAGACCGCAGCGTGCAGAGCGAGAAACAGAGGACAAGGTGTGTGTTTAACAATAGATCGTTATAATATCTGCATGACTGCATCTGTGCAGTTCTGTTCTTTGTCATAAATACCGTTTACAAAATATCAATCAGTACCCCATCTACTGTAGCCTAAGTCAGGGGCGTGTCTATGTGGTGGCCAGGGGTGGCACCGGCCCCCTCTGAAATTTGGCTGGCCACACCAGGTGCCCCCCCCTACCAGATGTTTTGCCATAGGCTTGTTTTTAGTCAATTTCCAATTTTAGGCGGTTTCTATAATGTGATATTAATGAAAACAATAGATCGTTATAATATCTGCATGACTGCATCTGTGCAGTTCTGTTCTTTGTCATAAATACCGTTTACAAAATATCAATCAGTACCCCATCTACTGTAGCAGAAGTCAGGGGCGTGTCTATGTGGTGGCCAGGGGTGGCACCGGCCCCCTCTGAAATTTGGCTGGCCACACCAGGTGCCCCCCCTACCAGATGTTTTGCCATAGGCTTGTTTTTAGTCAATTTCCAATTTTAGGCGGTTTCTATAATGTGATATTAATGAAAATGTCGAGAGCGCATAATGTTATGCGATCCATGTGCGCGAGGACGAATCTCTCCACTCCCAAGCGGATTTCCTTCACTCACACAAAACTGGACGTGTGCTTTTAACATACATCGTTCCGCAAACACAACCCTAGGTTGTTTGCATACTTGAGCTAAGGAAAGGGTTGTACTAGAAATGCAAGCAGTAAAATGTTGTGTGTGTACAGTAAACAGGTGTGTGTGTGTGTGTGAGAGAGAGAGATCATGAAGACTTGTATTTGGCTTATTCAGTTATAGGCCTGCACTGTAAAAAAAATTCTGTAGTTTTTACAAAACAATTTTGGCAGCTGTGGTTGCCAGAATAATTTTAAAAATACAGAAAAACAGTAAACACATTTACGGCCAAAAACTGTAAATTTTACAGTATAAAACTGTAATTTACAAACAAGAAAATTAGAATGTAAACCAGTAAATTCAACAATGCACACTGCTATTAAAATCTGTTTTGTACCTTTAACATACTGACAACCACTATAATAATGCAGGTGGTAAAAGAGAAAGCCACATGAAGAATCAAAGCTCATCACAAGTAGCTTCGCCACAAGCAGAAGTGTATA
>NW_015505249.1:776731-793838 GCF_001515645.1 Sinocyclocheilus grahami | reverse complement strand
TTAACAGCATTTTACTGTAAAATTACATGAAATGTCTGGTTAGATATTTTACAGTTTTTCGCTGTATATAGTACGGGAACTTACTGTTAACCTATTAACATTTTTTTTCCGTAGCGTTTTTACAAACTTTTTACAGCTAAAATTACACTTATTTTTTACAGTGTGCATGACAATTCAAACCCTTTCAAATGTTTCCAACCAGTTTTATATTATTGCAGAATCTCCATTACTGATGGCATTTTTAATCAGAAGTAACACGTACCAGATATACCTTACAAACCTTTCCAAAAAAGTATTGCGCTTTTCTATTTTTTTTTTACTGACTCATAGAACCAAACCGCACCTAAGTCTATGCAGTGTGCACGACAACATGTTTACACTGAAAGCGGGTGATGTGACATGACAAAAATATACTGTTCTCATTATAAATCTACAAAGCTGTCTATACTATAAGCAGCCTTGTGTATATACAGAGGTGTTAAAGTCGTTGCATGCAAACTATGTCTACAGCAAAAAAATTCCCACTTTACCACAAATAAAAAACAACTGTGAGAGTGTTTGAGAGAGGCTCAGCCAACTGAAATAATGCAAGTAACTCGAGCAATGGTTCTGCTTCAGGAACCAAATTTTACATGGGATATTGCAGAAATATATCAAGTAGAATTATATATTTAATATTAATTCAATACAAGACCATGCAGTGTTTGGTTGAAAAAAACACTTTGGCTGTTTATGCATTTACAAAATGTTCAGTTTTCCTATTCTGACAATGTCATATGAATCATTTTCATATCGTTGGCCTGTGCAGTGCATTCTATATCAATATTAATTTTAATGTTAATATGTTATTGTATTTACATACCATTATACTAAATGGCAAAATGTCTGCCAAAACAGAGTCTGATTAATTATTAATTGCATAGAAAAGTATTGTTTTTCCTCACTTTTCATGACCATTCATTTGAGAAGGGTTTTACTAATGCATGACTGCAAAAACTAACAATGTAACATTTATTTATTTTTTACATAAACATAAAATTATTATTTATAAGTAAAATAAAATGTCTGTATTTTTATATTAAAATATTTCTGACTATTTGCGAATATAATATATAAATTTGTATATAATATAAAAAAATGTTTTTTATATAATATCAAATTCTGAATACTTTTTTCAAAGTAATGTTTTAGAATTTTGTAGTAAATCATTTTTTTTAGAACTTTAGAACAAAATTATAACTGTTTCTTTTAAAAAGTAATGTTAACTGTGTGTTTGAATAAGCTCAACATTTGCACTTCCTGTGCGAGGGGCCACACCGCTACAAAATCTGACAAGTTTTGACATGAAAGACCTGCTCACACAGCAACTTTGTGACATAGGCTACATTATTTTTCATATAACATGCACTTGCATCATTCACTGTGCTGTTAGTCAGTGTAAGTTTTTTGGTGTGTCTGGATGTTTGTATGACAGCGTACCGTTGTTTAGTCAGCTGCAGAAAATGTACAATTCGTCCGATCCATGAATGAATAATAAATGTCAGTCTGTGATTACAGTATTGAACTGGGTATAAGTGGTGTAAAACGCCTCATAATTCTTAATTAACTTTGAATGAGTCTCAGCTTTGCAGGAAAAACATAAGTACTGTACAACACTGAGGATGATAAAGCAATGCGGTACACATGCATTCAGCACAAACACACCAGTAATGAGTCTCAGTATTGAAGTGTACCTGATTTTTTGCAGGAGTTTCTCATCTTGCACACGCTGAAGGCCAAGCAGAGGGTCAGCAGGCCAATGGCAGCAGCCAGAGATAGAGGTAGGATGGGAGGTGAAGGGGGGCCGGTAGTCCCATTGATTTGAGTTTTTTGGGTAGATGTACTAGCACTGCCTGTAATGATGTCAGCAGAAAAAATTAGACAACTAATCATTTAGAGATAATTTGTATTACTATATTATTATATGAAGTCATAAAAGTCCACAACATGACCTGAATTATGTGGACACCTGCTTCTAATGAATAGGGTTGGCTAGATCCCTTAAATCCAATGACATGAATCTTAATGCTATGTGAAATGACAAAGAATGCCATATATGAATGAGAGGAATGAGTGTGGAAGAAGAATCTTACTTTGAGTTGTTGCCTCAGTGCTGTGTTCACCTTTACAGACATTCAGGTAAGTTTTTTGTCCTTCATATTCTAGCAGAACTGGTATGTCCTGAATCACTTTACAAACATAATCTCCAGTGTCATTTTTAACTATATTTGTGATTTTCAGAAAGGAGCAGTTTTTCATTGGGGACGTTTGATATAGCCGCTTTTCTACTGGTATTCTTTTCTTATCCTTATACCAAGCTACTTTAAAATCACTGTTTTCTTCTTTTGTTTTACTCCAGCAGCAGCTGATTTGATCAGATTCTCCTTCATTCACAGTGATGCTCGATGGGCTCTGAATCACAGACAGCTCCTCATATGAACCTGTGAGAAAAACACAAATGACAGCTTGCCACTGTTGAGTTCTGTATTATAATTTTTTTTTTTTTGGCAAAAATCTGTGGCATGTTGCCTCAGAGACATCTCCATAATCAAATCAAATTAAAATTATCACAGATTAAATGCAAAATGCATTGAATGTCCTAACCTACACTAAACCTACCTCTTACAGAAAACATTCTTTGTTTTAAGGTGTGTTTTTAATTAGATGTAATAATAATTATATTGCATTTTACTTTTTGCAGAGGTTTCAAACGTTAGTAGATGGTCAAAGTAACCTTACTAAAACTAGATTATTTCTCTTTTAAATACCCTAAATACTAATCATTAAATGTCTCCTGCATGGATTCAGGTACTTTAAATACTTTAAATGTATACATTGTCATACACACAATGCATACTTTTTTAACCAAAAAATAAATTAAAAATGCAACCAAAAAATTATGCAAATGCTATATATAGCCTATATATGTGTGTGTGTATATAAATGTACACACACACACACACACACATATATATATATATATATATATATATATATATATTCAAATTCAATTCAACTTCATTTGTATAGCGCTTTTCAAGATACAAATAGTTGCAAAGCAGCTTTACAGAAAATTAAGTTTCTACAATATATTTAGTAGTAGCTTATCAGTGGTGACTATGTCAAAATGAATGTAGATATGGCAAAAATGTATGGTAAAATTCAGTTAATGACGTAATCAAACATATATATACATATATATATATATATAATGATAAACATTAAAATAAGTTTTTTAGCATTGTGTATTGCTAATGTGATGTTACACATTAGTAAGTTGCTTTGGATAAAAGTAACTGCTAAATAAATTTATGTAAATGCAATATGGTACAAAAATGTCTCCAAATGAACATAGGAAGGCAGCCATTATCTTACAGTTCTACAATCATTTGATTTGTTTTATTTTGTACTAATACTAAACAGTATCCAGGAGCATCTGTGCTGGTTTTCCATTCAGGAATGAGTTTCTTGTGGCACTTACCTGTGAAACAAAGGCATGACATGAGAAGTCCACACAGGAGTCTGGAGGAACACTTCATTTCTGAGCGTCTGCAGAGAATCTGAACTCTGCTTTACTCCCACATCACAAACGTTCACACGCATGAGACACTCGTACGCTCAGATTTTCACCCCCTTCTCACGCCACTAATTTTATCACAGCGAAGCCCAGAGTAAACCACAACACTGCTCTCACACTCGATTCACCTCGGACACACTGAACACAACCATATACACAATCACACACAACGGTTCATGCATGAACATATTTTATTTCATTTACTTTCAGAATTCAGTAAAAGTCATTGCAAACCATTACGAGTCTGCAAACAAGCTATCATTCAGGAAGTGACATCATCGACCTGAACAGCACACCCATAACTCCATTTCCTGCATCTCACAGAGCTGAAACTAAGTCGCCCAGCACAGAAACAGTCCCTTCTTCAACACTTTGAAGTGTCTTTTCATCAGTGTTCAGAACAGAAATGGTCTTGTTTTCGTTGTCATGCACTGGAGATGCACCTTGTTCAATGCTCACAACTACAGCAGTCGGTTTTTCTTCATCTGTTTCTTCTTCTGTTGCAACAGTAACTTCAGGTTTCTCATTGTTGACCCTCCCTTTCTCCTGTTCTGAAATATTCTCACCCTGTTTCACCTCTTCAGTTTCATTCCTCTGTGTCTCTCCAACCTCCAGGTCTTCATCTGGTCCTTCTCCCAACTTTACAGCATGCTCAACTGCTTTAGATGGAAAATAAATAAATATAAAAATCTCACTTACAGAACTCACTTACATCTAAGGCTATAAATGTTTACTTTAAAGGAACAGTTCACCCAAAATTTACTCACCCCCAGGCCATTCTAGATATAAGGCCCGTTCACACCAAGCACGATAACTATAAAGATAATGATAAAGATATAGTTCTAAAAATCGTTCTCAATATTAAAGAATAGCGTAGTTCACACCACAACTATAACGATAACGATACAGAGGAACAATATCGTTGGAATCACTTTCAAAATGATTTTTTTCCAGCTGATGAACGATAAAACACTGAAAGCCAATCAGAATCCATCCTGCTGTAACGAGCTCTTGAATTAAAGCGGCAGACGAGCGTGCGCTTAGAATAAACAGAAGATATCGTTCGCTGGTGTGGACGCTAATATCGTTATCTTTATAGTTATCGTTCTTGGTGTGAACGGGGGAAAGCGTGCGCATGCTGAACGTAAATAACGCTGATTACGTTGATTACGTTCTGGGGAAAGCACACGCATGCGTCGTGGTACTCTCCAAAATGGCAGAAGACGTTAACTCGGGGAGAAGAACTGTTGAATAAATTATGTTATTTTTGTTTTCTTTGCACACAAAAAGTATTCTCGTAGCTTCCTAAAATTACGGTTGAACCACTGAGGTCACGTGGTTTTATCAATGTCCTTACTACGTTTCTGGGTCTGGGAGCATTTCAGTTGTGTTGCTGGAACGACATGTAGCATTTGGACCAATCAGACACACAACTTTTTGTTATATTTAACAAATAATATCGAACTCCCCATCACCTAACCAAATGGCCAATTACGAGGGTCTATGGACCCTTCCCCCGAAATGCACCTAACACCTCAGAAAAGCAGAACAGGCCTCTGGTTCCATGGTAACCAATGCTGATATCACTGGTTTTATGGCCTAAAAGGAATGCAACATAGGAAGGCAGCCATTATCTTACAGTTCTACAATCATTTGATTTGTTTTATTTTGTACTAATACTAAACAGTATCCAGGAGCATCTGTGCTGGTTTTCCATTCAGGAATGAGTTTCTTGTGGCACTTACCTGTGAAACAAAGGCATGACATGAGAAGTCCACACAGGAGTCTGGAGGAACACTTCATTTCTGAGCGTCTGCAGAGAATCTGAACTCTGCTTTACTCCCACATCACAAACGTTCACACGCATGAGACACTCGTACGCTCAGATTTTCACCCCCTTCTCACGCCACTAATTTTATCACAGCGAAGCCCAGAGTAAACCACAACACTGCTCTCACACTCGATTCACCTCGGACACACTGAACACAACCATATACACAATCACACACAACGGTTCATGCATGAACATATTTTATTTCATTTACTTTCAGAATTCAGTAAAAGTCATTGCAAACCATTACGAGTCTGCAAACAAGCTATCATTCAGGAAGTGACATCATCGACCTGAACAGCACACCCATAACTCCATTTCCTGCATCTCACAGAGCTGAAACTAAGTCGCCCAGCACAGAAACAGTCCCTTCTTCAACACTTTGAAGTGTCTTTTCATCAGTGTTCAGAACAGAAATGGTCTTGTTTTCGTTGTCATGCACTGGAGATGCACCTTGTTCAATGCTCACAACTACAGCAGTCGGTTTTTCTTCATCTGTTTCTTCTTCTGTTGCAACAGTAACTTCAGGTTTCTCATTGTTGACCCTCCCTTTCTCCTGTTCTGAAATATTCTCACCCTGTTTCACCTCTTCAGTTTCATTCCTCTGTGTCTCTCCAACCTCCAGGTCTTCATCTGGTCCTTCTCCCAACTTTACAGCATGCTCAACTGCTTTAGATGGAAAATAAATAAATATAAAAATCTCACTTACAGAACTCACTTACATCTAAGGCTATAAATGTTTACTTTAAAGGAACAGTTCACCCAAAATTTACTCACCCCCAGGCCATTCTAGATATAAGGCCCGTTCACACCAAGCACGATAACTATAAAGATAATGATAAAGATATAGTTCTAAAAATCGTTCTCAATATTAAAGAATAGCGTAGTTCACACCACAACTATAACGATAACGATACAGAGGAACAATATCGTTGGAATCACTTTCAAAATGATTTTTTTCCAGCTGATGAACGATAAAACACTGAAAGCCAATCAGAATCCATCCTGCTGTAACGAGCTCTTGAATTAAAGCGGCAGACGAGCGTGCGCTTAGAATAAACAGAAGATATCGTTCGCTGGTGTGGACGCTAATATCGTTATCTTTATAGTTATCGTTCTTGGTGTGAACGGGGGAAAGCGTGCGCATGCTGAACGTAAATAACGCTGATTACGTTGATTACGGTCTGGGGAAAGCACACGCATGCGTCGTGGTACTCTCCAAAATGGCAGAAGACGTTAACTCGGGGAGAAGAACTGTTGAATAAATTATGTTATTTTTGTTTTCTTTGCACACAAAAAGTATTCTCGTAGCTTCCTAAAATTACGGTTGAACCACTGAGGTCACGTGGTTTTATCAATGTCCTTACTACGTTTCTGGGTCTGGGAGCATTTCAGTTGTGTTGCTGGAACGACATGAGGGTGAGTAACCAATGACAGAATTTACTTTTTGTGAACTAACCCAAACAAACTTATAGAATTGTACAGTAAGAAAGTTATTTCCTTTAACCAGGAAATTAACGTTCTTAGAATTGACAAGACGGTTGACCCTGAGTGGTCAGCTATTACGGTTGAATGGATCTAAAATATGAATAGTTAATTATAACTAGTTATGGTTAATTATTCATATTTCCCCATGAGCTGATTCGCTACAGACATGAGGGTGAGTAATTAATGACAGAATTTTTATTTGGTGAACTAACCCTTTAATGATGGATTCATTTCTTACAAAAATGCAGCTTTTCTCTTCACAACTTGTTAACTGATGGACTGGAGTGGTGTGGATTATTGTGATGTTTTTATCAGCTGTTTGGACTCTCATTCTGACGGCACCCATTCACTGCAGAGGATCCAATGCTGAGCAAGTGATGTTCTAACCCGGACGACATCCAAGATGTAGATGAGTTTGTTTAGATTACATTTTCAGCAAATTATCATTTTTTGAGTAAACTATTCCTTTAACTATACTTCTACTGTGGTACAAATCTATTATTTAACTTTGCTTACCACACTTTGTCATAATAAAGAGACAAAAATAGTCTATTGTTGCTCATGCATGAAAACAAACGGTCTGAGATGTTGTTAGACACTGACTGTATTCAAATGAACCTCTGACCACAAGTTCATACACCACTGCTGTGGTTTTAAAATCTGAATATTCTGTCAAGTATTTAGAAGAAAAAATCCTATTAAGGATCTCCATAACGAAATGTATTTGTAATTGTTCTGTGTAAGTCTAAATTTTCGAGACAGACCCACAATGGGCTCTGAGGTTGTTAAATAGTGACTTATTTTATTTCATTTTAAATTATTTTTATTGATGGTTTTGATTTAATTATATTTCCAATCATCATCATCTTGTCTTATTCTTGCATAATTTTGGATTTTGGATTTTTTTTTTTAAATCATTGTAGCAATTCTCGTATTATATCCCTTACCAAAAAGTAGTATACTTCAAGTTTATTTTAGTAAGTATACTTAAGTAACGTTCATGTATATTTTTAAGTATACTTTATGTAGTATGTATACAAATATCAGTGTACTAGTAGTATACTTGTAAGTGTACTATTTCAATACTCCTTGGGACTAAATTGGCCCACTTTCTAGTATATAAAAGTATACTTTAAGTATAACAGTAGTAAACTTTGAGTACACAACTAGTTTACATCAAAATGTTTAGCTTGTACTGCAACTATACTAAAAGTGAACTTATAGGTATACTGATAGTTTACTAATTAAATACTTGTAGTAGCATTTTTAGTACACTTTGACGTATAGTCTCAGTAAAATACTAGTTTAGTAGTTTTATACTACAAGTATACTCGTAAGTTTTCTTTAAGTGAACTTTACATCATACTTTAAGTTTAATACTATGTCCCTATTTAGGTATTAATTTGTATATATTTTGTTACATGAATATCTGAACATACAAAACATCAAAAGAACAGGGTATCTGCTTGTAAACAAAAACATTTTATTCTAGCTTCATGCATTCTTTTTTTAAACATTTGAATGTGGATAAGTTTCATAAATAAAAATAAAGAAATAAACAACATTTTGAACAAAAAGCTGAGAAATGACTATGATTTGGATTCAGAATGATCTGAAATCAAAATGTAGATAGAGTCGATCAACACCCCAAAGCTTGACAGTCATTATTACCTCTTCATTGGACAACATTTTATTCCATAATGTTACACAGTTTTGATGCTGTTTTATGTCTGATGATCGTGTTAGAATACATGTGGAAGCATCTCTTGTTTCGGTTTCTTCTTCACTTGTGTTTTTTGGAAATTCTCTACAGAAGATGTGTACTAGCACCCCCTACAGTATAACAATGAAAACACGGATTCTAGGAGCACAATTATAGCTAAAATACATTTAGACTTTTTCTAAGTATAAGTCAAGTATACTTAAATGCCATTTTAAGTATATTTCTGAGAAGTACATAAAGCCAATTTCTGAGAGGTACATAAGTAGACTAAAAGTATACTTTCCTATTTTTTGGTTTAAAAGAAGTATACTAATAACACACTTGAATAAACTTCTTTTTCGTAAAGGATCTTTTTGGATAACTGTGATACAGCCCTTACAAAAGATGTTAAGCATACAGTCTTGTTCCTTTTTCCAATTTTCAAATGTATCTTTGCTTCAAATCAAATGTTGTAAACAAATTTGAATCAAAATCTTTGTCTGGTTGGTTGGTTGGTTGGTTTGTTAGGCTAAACAAACAACTAAACTATTTTGTGAAGTTTGTGTTGGATGTTTTATGTTGAACCATTACCTGGTCTTGATGATGAGACTAGTTTGTTGTTCCTGTTTAGGTAAAAGAACGCCGCCAACAGACAGATGAAGGGCAGACTTC
The DNA here is from genome assembly GCF_001515645.1 of Sinocyclocheilus grahami. Taxonomy (NCBI): domain Eukaryota; kingdom Metazoa; phylum Chordata; class Actinopteri; order Cypriniformes; family Cyprinidae; genus Sinocyclocheilus; species Sinocyclocheilus grahami. The sequence goes on along the minus strand of NW_015505249.1, from coordinate 784,529 downwards.
TGAAAATATAAATGATCACAACCTCCCGCGAACTACCTGTGAAAAACAATTTATTTTTTAAGCTTACAAACATAAATCTTACCCAAGTGTCTTATGGGATTTGTAGTTTGTTTGTGGCGCATCGTACTTTATAGAGGGAATTTGAGGTGATTCTAAAGGGGAAAACCTGAGTCACTAAAGCCAAAAACACTTCAGTACTTTACGGTCTTGTTTTTTTTTTAAATCCATTCAAAGATGTTTCTAATGAAAACCAGCTCATTTTAGTAAACATTTACAGAATCAAATTACTATACGTTGAATTTTTACATCTAAGATAAAAAAAAAAAAAAAGATCAATATTCATATAACATCTTACCCTTAGGATCCAAATAATTATAGTTTTTATCTTCTGGATTTCTCTTCGGATGATCAACTACACCTGGCTTTTCTTCAATGAGAAATATTAATGACAATGACACATGACATATAGCCTGCTAATTTAAGAAACTAATTTAAGATTATATATTTAACAAATATTATTAATGTATTATTTATTCACTTTTATTAGACAGAGGCAACAGAGAGTGGCAGGAAACCTTTGGGGAGACAGTCACACCCTGGACTTGAACCCAAATCACCCACATGAACCTCATGATTCATGACACAACACATTGAGAAAACATACACTAATTGGTACACAGAAAAACAGAATATTAGTAATGTAAGTACTCACTGGTTGTGGGGCTGGAAACCATATGAACAATATCTGTAAAATAGGATAATCTCAGTATGTAACAGTTCTTAAAGGAATAGTTCACACAAAAAATTAAAATGTGCTGAAAATGTACTCACCATCAGGCAATCCAAGTTGTAGATGAGATTTTTATTTATTTATTTTTTGTCCATCGGAATAGATTTGGAGAAATTCTGCATTACATCACTTGCTCACCAATGGATCCTCTGCAGTGAATGGGTGCCGTCAGAATAAGAGTCCAAAAAGCTGATAAAAACACCACAATATTCCACAAAGTAATCCACACCACACTCCAGTCCATCAGTTAATGTCTTGAGAAGTGAAAAGCTGCATGCTTGTAAGAAACAAATCCATCAAGATATTTTAACTTAAAATGAGTCCTCTATCCATAACATTGTTTTCTCCAGTTAAAAAGTAATCTCATCTGAATCAGGAGAGAAATATGCACAGAGCCAAGCACCATTTACAAGCCAAAACAATTCATATCAGATATGTTGGATGATTTGATGTGAGAGGACAACAGGGGATGGATTTTCTTCACTGGAGGAAGTGTTATTATGGATTATGGATTTATGGACTATTTTGGCCAGAAGCAACGATTACATCTTAATGATGGATTTGTTTCTTACAAACATGCAGCTTTTCGCTTCACAAGACATTAATTGATGGACTGGAGTGGTGTGGATTACTTGTGGATTATTGTGACGTTTTTATCAGCTGTTTGGACTCTCATTCTGACGGCACCCATTCACTGCAGAGGATCCATTGGTGAGCAAGAGCAGTATTGCAAAATTTCTCCAAATCTGTTCCAGTAAAGAAACAAACTCATTTACATATTGGATGGCCTGAGGGTGAGTATATTTTCAGCAAATTTTCTTTTTTTGAAAGGGACAATACACTGTCTTTGAAAATTGTGAACTTTTAATTGAATTATCTGAATTAGTATTAAAACAGTCTCACCTTCAGTTGTTGTCTGAATCTGAATGATATACAGGTAAGTTTTTTGTCCCTCATATTCTAGCAGAACTGGTATGTCCTGAATCACTTTACAAACATAATCTCCAGTGTCATTTTTAACTATATTTGTGATTTTCAGAAAGGAGCAGTTTTTCATTGGGGACGTTTGATATAGCCGCTTTTCTACTGGTATTCTTTTCTTATCCTTATACCAAGCTACTTTAAAATCACTGTTTTCTTCTTTTGTTTTACTCCAGCAGCAGCTGATTTGATCAGATTCTCCTTCATTCACAGTGATGCTCGATGGGCTCTGAATCACAGACAGCTCCTCATATGAACCTGTGAGTAAGAAACAATAAGCAAGTCATCAATATTTGATATTTAACAACACTGTGGGCTGTACGTGTCACGGTACTACTGTGAGGGAGCACGGAGCGAGGAACGAGGAGACCAGGAGTACATCAACACATGAGATTTTAATTGAATCAAGGGAACCAGGAAGACACACATAGCAGAAGACATCAACAAGTAGAACCGACAAACACTAACTGAAAGGACTTTAAACACAGGATAACGAGGGACTAAGGAGACACACCTGGAATCAAATTAACAATTAATGAAACAAAGCTGGACACAAATGATAACCAATGAGGACAGGACACAGGAAGAACCAAATAAGGGCAAACCGGAACATACACGTGACAGATCGCCCCCCTCCCGGACATCAGGGAGGGGGGGTGGGCGTCCTGGAGGCTGGTGCAGGACTGGAACAGGGCGGAGACAAGGGAAGCCTCCAGGGTGGGTCAGGAGACCATGGCGGATCAGGGGACTCAGGAAGCCATGGCACCTATTGAAATTCTTAACGTTGACCTCCAGAATGGCTCTTAAACCTCTAAATGCATGCTGGGCACTTCATTAAAGACATTATGCTCTCCTGCCTGCAGTCTTTGCGTGTTAATGAAGTCAGCTGCAGCGGTCGCTTTGCTTTGGGCCCTTCAGCACTGCTGTCTGCTCTGATGCACCTGTGATGCACAATGATTGTTTTCCGCTGCTGGTTTGACCACTGCTGTATTGCTTAAATAGAACAGCAGATGCAGTGATAACCTGAACGATACAAGCTAGTCATTAGCCACTGAGATCGAGATACTGTGAACAATTATAGCTGCAGACAGCATTTAAACAACAAATTCAGCATATTGTATTACAGCTTTACACATTCGTGAATGTTTTGAAATTCATTCCAATACTTTTTCCTCAAACTGACACTTATTCCACAAGACCTTCTAGATCTGAGCTCATTATGAGCTCTAAATTATTTTAAAGATTATACCTCAGCTTCATCCATTTCATACCACAGGGCATCTTCTCACAAGGCACTTTGCCAGGAAGTGGTCAAGACAACATCTTGATAAACAGGAAGTCCATCAATGACTGGGTGGGCTTGTGGTTATCTACCATCTGTCACAGTAGGCCTATATGTCTTTTAAAACCTCCCAAACTAGTCTATTAAAGAAAGCTGTAGGGAGTTTCAATTAGATTTCCTGATCAAGAGGCTGAATTTATTTGATCAAAATACAGTAAAAACAGTAATATTGTGAAATATTATTATAATTTAAAGTAACTTGTTTTCTATTGTAATATATCCTAAAATGTAATTTAATCCTGTGATGCAAAGCTGAATTTTCAGCATCATTACTCCAGTCTTCAGTGTCACATGATCCTTCAGAAATCATTCTGATATGCTGATTTGATGCTCAAGAAACATTATTATTATCAATACTGAAAATAACAATAATACTTTTTTAACAATTTGAAAAAAAGTTCACCATTTAAAAAGTATCAAGGTATTTTTACGTACCTTGAAGAACAATATAAACCATATAAATATGATAACCTTTCAGTACCATGGTATGTATATCTCATGTACCGTGGTTCTAACATCTGATAGCATGACTGTGGTATGGTATGGTACGGTATGGTATGGTATGGTATGACTTTAAACGGCCTTGTATTCTCAGGTGGTGAGACAGTAGAGGAAATACCCCTTCAGATAAAGCTCAAACAGATCTGAGGCCCACTAAATTCTCCCAAAACAACAACAAAAACCTCAAAAACAACTGGAAGAGATTCCCCCACCTGCTTTAACTTTTTATCCAAGCAGATCAAATAAGACTCACAATTTTCTCAGAAATCACACTCACGCTGGAACACATTTCCACACATCAAACACTCTCCAGCAAACGATTATTCTTTCTTCTCCACTCAACTGAGAGTTTTTAATAGACCTCTCAGTAATAACCTGCAGCACATTCCTCCATTATCTGGCTCCTCCCACATTAATTATCATTGTGGTACTCCCCTGAATGCATGGCAAAGACTGACACGGAAGAGAAGAAATCGTTGAACAAAGTCGTTATTTTAGTTTCGTATTCTCATAGCTTCATAACATTTCATTTGAACCACTGATGTCACATGGACTATTTAAACGATGTTCTTACTACTTTTCTGGGCCTTGAACGTGTCAGTTCCTTTGCTGTCTATGGAGGGTCAGAAAGCTCTCGGATTTCATCAAAAATATCTTAATTTGTGTTCCGAAGATGAATGAAGTTCTTGCACATTTGGAACGACATGAGGGTGAGAATTAATGACTGAATTTTCATTTTTGGGTGAACTCTCCAGTTAATGTTACTGCATTTGACTTACAAATTTGCTTACACAAGGTATAACTATGTCCCAAATTATTATTATTATTTTTCTTTCTTTCTTTCTTTTTATCTATTTATTTATTTTGATAATGTTTTGCCTTATTACCTGTGATCAAAAATTACTACACTGAAAACCAAAATAATGTAGAAACAATTTACACTCAGAAATTGAAGTAGGAGGACTAAAATGATATTTTCTTGTAAAACATACTCCAATAATCTTTTATTTACAACCATGAAAAATATTTTTTTACAGTCTAGGCTACAAAAAATACATTGCTTGCATATTACTTGTTATGCTATATTATTACCAAATATTCACTCTCTTTATCATCTTGTCTCTTATTTAGCACAGGGTTTGTATTTCTTCTTGAAAAAAGCCTTATCAGAGCCTCAGTTTTTTTTATGTATATAGCAAAAATTATCCACAAGTGATGCTTTTTTTTTTTAAATGAGGTGCAAAAGCACAGATAATGCCTATCACCAATCAGCTCCCAAAAGAAATAAAAAGCCTGTGTTAAAAACAAGATAACAAAAAAGGTCCAAGGTTTGGTGATAATGTAGCATAATGAGAGATTTACAAGCAATTTTTAACCAGAAACACCAAATTAGGTAAAGGACTTTGAGCACAGTAAAAGGGTTCAATTTGAATGGAGATCTAAACAGTACTGAATCTGAAAGATTTCTTATTAATTTCACATCATAAATTTTGTTTGTTTTGTTTTCAATTATAATGAATCCTAAAATCCTTAGGTTTAAGTTAGATTTTGAATAGCAGATTTTCAGTGCAATTCTTGCATGTTTATGAGCATTAAAGCAGCTTTTCCTGTCATTATGTACACCTAATATCATAAGATTATTATGACCTTTCCGTGTTTTCTAAACCTTGGGCTTCCTGCAAGAAGATGGCACGAAATCATCAATGCAGCACCACACAGCGGTTTACCTTTAGATTTCTGAGAGCACGAGAGCAGGAGAAGTCAAGAGCCTTCATGCACCTGCTCTTACATTGTCTCCTAGCAACCAGAGCGCCAGAGACAGAGATTGATTCTTCAGCCGCTTTACGAGTATTGTGTGTCTGATCATGGCAGTATAATAATAATTAAAACAAATATATATATATATAATATATATATAATAAATAATTAATGCATTTAAACAAACAAACAAACAGTAAATAAATAAATACCTCACAATACCAAAGTTAAATGTGTTGCAAATATGTTTGAATTATGTAAACAGGCTCAAAAGCTGCTGTAAGGTCGCTTGTTTGCGTCTTTTCACCCGGTTTAATTGTTTCCCAGTCCTGCTATTTGAGAACCTGCTGATAAATTATTCACACAACTTTACGGGGGAATGTCTCCCTTGAAGGACATTGTGTGAAAAAAGAAAATCAGCTTAGAAAAACTAAGTGTATTTTCCTTAATTCCCAATGGGACACTCCAGAGATGTTTGTGTCAACACCAAACTTAAATTATTATTAAATTATTTGGACAACATTAGACTCACTACAGCAGTAAAAAAGTCATTTTTTAAAGAAAGCATTAGTGTTTTTGCCCATGCAAAACTCATCACTATAATGCATAAGGATTTGTAAGTTTCAAACAGGAAGTGAGTACACATATAGATCACTCCTTAAGTTCCTTTACAGCACAGGATTGATGTTGCCCTCTGAATGAACTTCCTGCCTCTATAATTCCCACCTTTGAATTGATGAATTCTCTGATATGAACACATTTACTTTAATTTCCTCTCTCGCTCAGTTTCTGTGCTATGGGGCAGAAACAGTAAAGTACGATGATATTAGATATTAACAAATATCATTAAGCGTGCACACACACATACACACACACACACACACAAATGTTCCCATGAGGTGATTTAGATTCCCGCTAAGTACTGCTTTTACTGTCACAACATTAATCACTGTACAGCAGCACACACATTATCGCATTACACTTCCCGTTGTCATGGTCACTAATATGGCATATTCAGCAACAACTAAAAAATAGAACATATAGAAGTAACTGAAGTGGAACAATATATTTCCCTTTCAGTCGGTCACTCTCGACGTCACGTCGGATGACCGACGAATTGGGATCTCGCTTAGAGAGACCAATCTACTTCGAGTGTAAACTAAATGAGCCAATGCACATTGGCATGCGATTATTGCATCCAGCTGCCGCTGATCACAGCGTGAGTATAAGTAGGCAGCAGATGCAGCGCATATTCAGCTTTTCGCTTCGGAGCCGAGCGGTTCTATTGTTCTGCTCCTGACCTTCTGCTAAGAGAAAGCTACAGTCAAGCACGCTCTTTGTGATCATGCTCCCATTGCGGGGGTATGACCATCTCGGAGTTGCGGACCGTGCCACTGCCTAGATCTGGGGTTCCATCTGGTGGCAGCCAGGGGCGCCATTTTTCTGTCAGTGGGCAGACTGGTCTTAAGGTAACTGTAAGGAATTCCCCTCCGGGGATTCCCCATCCCGCCGACACTTCGAAACCAGTGGCACTCTCGAAAGAGCAGGCTGGACCCTCCGGGGGGGTACCACCTGTTTCTTCCGAGGCTCCCCCCAACAATCGGATGTCGATTGCAGCATCTGAGGGTGAGCCAGACTTTTCTGGGGATGAAGATCCGTCAGCGTTGCCGCCCTCGGGGCGGCCAGCGGTGCCGGATACGGACCCGGAAATGATGGCTATGCTTTCCCGCGCCGCCGAGAGTGTCGGGCTCGAGTGGAATCTTCCACTGCATCCCGAACCCTCAAGGTTGAACGATTGGTTTCTCGGGGTGGCTCGCGCTGGTTCTCAGGGCCCCACCCCAGTGCCTTTCTTCCCGGAGGTGCATGATGAGATCACTGGGTCATGGACGGCACCTTTCACTGCCAGAAACTGGCCCAGTGGCTCATCCTCCCTCACCACCCTTGATGGGGGTCCAGCGCGGGGGTACACGGGAGTTCACCAGGTGGAGCGGTCAGTTGCGATGCAATTGTGTCCAAATGCCGCTACCACTTGGCGGGGCAAACCGTTGCTCCCCTCTTGCATTTGTAGGCACTCGTCGGCCCTGATCGGCAGTGCTTATACAGCCTGTGGAGAAGCTGCGTCTGCCTTACACGCTTCGGCGTTGTTGCAAGTGCACCATGCCAAGGCACTGAGGGACTTGCACGAGGGTGGTCACGACCCGGAAGTTCTCAAGGAACAAGGAACGGTGGAAGCACCTCAGCCCGCTCATGCCGAGGGCGGCCGGGCGGAGAATCTTTTGTTTCCTTTTTTTCCGCCAGCACCGAAATACTTGACAAAAGAGCAAATTCTTCTATCTCTGGGTCCCCAGAGGGGACGGGGGGTTGTGGACAATCCAGTGCCATATCACACTCACCCTCCTCTCTCGCCAGTGAGCAGCAGTGGGCGG
>NW_015505249.1:770696-775901 GCF_001515645.1 Sinocyclocheilus grahami | reverse complement strand
CCCAGTGGCTCATCCTCCCTCACCACCCTTGATGGGGGTACAGCACGGGGGTACATGGGAGTTCCCCAGGTGGAGCGGTCGGTTGCGATGCAATTGTGTCCAAATGCCGCTACCACTTGGTGGGGCAAACCGTTGCTCCACTCCCGGGCCTGTAGGCACAATCGGCAGTGCTTATACCACCTGTGGATAAGCTGTGTCTGCCTTACACGCTTCGGCGTTGTTGCAAGTGCACCAGGCCAAGGCACTGAGGGACTTGCACGAGGGTGGTCACGACCTGGAAGTTCTCAAGGAACTCCGCACCGCGACAGACCTCGCGCTACGAGCAATGAAGGTTACGGCGCAGTCTCTGGGTCATGCGATGTCCACTATGGTGGTCCAGGAGCGCCATCTCTGGCTGTGTCTGGCTGACATGCGCGAGACGGACAAGACACGGTTCTTGAACGCGCTCGTGTCCCAGACCGGCCTTTTTGGCGACATGGGGGAGAACTTCGCCCAGCAGTTCTCCGCTGCCCAAAAGGCCATCAGGTACATCCTGCCCCGGCGTGCAGCTGCTGCCTCCACCCAGCCGCCGGTGGCAGTGCCTCAGCCCGCTCGTCACTGAGGGCGGCCCCCGGCCGCAACCCCTCTCCCGCACAGCGTCCGCAGCGGCCTCCAGCAAAGCTGCGCTGTGGAGCCGGTCGCAGGGCAGCCGCCCCACCCGTTTAGGCCCCCGCCAGACCTGGTGGTAAGCGAAAGAGCAAGAGGCCCTGAGACGGGCGCCCCAGAGATGAAGGGGGTTGCTGCGACACAGTGGAGAACGTGCCCAGTGGTTCTCCGCTGACCAGAGCAGACTGAGGCCATCAGGTACATCCTGCCCCGGCGTGCAGCTGCTGCCTCCACCCAGCCGCCGGTGGCAGTGCCTCAGCCCGCTCGTCACTGAGGGCGGCCCCCGGCCGCAACCCCTCTCCCGCACAGCGTCCGCAGCGGCCTCCAGCAAAGCTGCGCTGGGGAGCCGGTCGCAGGGCAGCCGCCCCACCCGTTTAGGCCCCCGCCAGACCTGGTGGTAAGCGAAAGAGCAAGAGGCCCTGAGACGGGCGACCCAGAGATGAAGGGAGTTGCTCTTCAGGAGATGGTGAACGCACCCCTCCCTCCCCCGGAATTTGCAAAAGAGCAAATTCTTCTATCTCTGGGTCCCCAGAGGGGATGGGGGGCTATGGACGATCCAGTGCCGTATCACACTCACCCTCCTCTCTCGCCAGTGAGCAGCAGCGGGCGGATTGGGAGGACAAACCAACGGACTACCCACGCACCCTCTGCTCGAATGCAGGTCAGTGTTACACACACCCAGACCCCGCCTCGGACCGGCTACGAGACGGTCCCTGCATTCTTCCATGCTGCCCCACTGCGGGTACGCCTGTAGTCCATTGATGCCACTTGCGCGGTGTCTGGGAGCCTGGCTAGAGCTACCCAGCCCGTCTCGATGGCTCCTTCGAACCGTCAGGCTCGGCTATGCGATTCAGTTCGCCCGGTGCCCTCCCAAGTTCAGGGGCGTCCACTTTACTTCAGTGAAAGCAGCAGATGCCCCTGTCTTGCGTGCAGAGATTGCAGTCCTGCTGGCGAAGGACGCAATAGAGCCGGTTCCTCCAGCCGATATGAGAACAGGGTTTTACAGCCCTTACTTCATTGTACCCAAGAAAGGCGGTGGGTTGAGACCCATCTTGGATCTGCACGTCTTGAACCGGGCCCTTCACAGGCTCCCGTTCAAAATGCTCACGCAGAAATGTATCTTCAGGTGTATCTGTCCCCAAGATTGGTTCGCAGCGATCTACCTGAAGGACGCGGACTTCCATGTTTCGATCCTTCCGCACCACAGGTCATTCCTGCGGTTTGCATTCGAGGGGCGGGCATACCATTACAAGGTCCTGCCCTAAGGGCTGTCCCTGTCGCCCCGTGTCTTCACGAAAGTTACAGAGGCAGCCCTTGTTCCCATGAGAGAAGAGGGCATTCGCATTCTCAACGACCTCGACGATTGGCTCATACTCGCTCAGTCTCAGGATAAGTTGTGCGAACACAGGGATTTGGTACTTTCACACCTCAGCCTGTTGGGCCTTCGGGTCAACTGGGAAAAGAGCAAACTCTCCCCGACGCAGAGGATCTCTTTTCTCAGTATGGAGTTGGACTCGGTCGAACAGACAGCACGCCTCACACAGGAACGTGCTCAGTCGGTGTTGAACTGCTTGAATGCATTCAAGAGCAGGATGGCGGTCCCACTGAAACAGTTTCAGAGGCTCCTGGGGCATATGGCAGCTACGGCGGCAGTCACGCCGCTGGGTCTGCTCCATATGAGACCGCTGCAGCACTGGCTCCATGGCTGAGTCCCGAAGTGGGCGTGGCAACGCGGCACTTTCTGGGTTCAAGTTACACCGGCCTGCCGACAAACCTTCACCCCGTGGTCAGACCTTGCGTTTCTCCGGGCAGGAGTGCCCCTGGAGCAGGTCTCCAGGCATGCTGGGTTGCACAGGGGAGAATGGCGACTCCATCCCCAGACGGTCCAGCTGGTTTGGAGACGTTGCGGAGCCGATCAGGTAGACCTGTTTGCCTCTCCAGAAACCTCTTACTGCCAGTTGTTCTTCTCCCTGGCCGAAGGAACACTCGGCACAGACGCACTGGCACACAGCTGGCCACGGGGCCTTCACAAATATGCATTTCCCCCAGTGAGCCTTCTTGCACAGATTCTGTGCAAGGTCAGGGAGGACGAGGAGCAGGTCCTGTTGGTGGCACCCTACTGGCCTGCTCGGACCTGGTTCCCAGAACTGATGCGCCTTGCGACAGCCCCTCCTTGGCCGATTCCTCTGAGGAAGGATCTACTGACTCAGAGACGGGGCACCCTTTGGCACCCGCGTCCAGACCTCTGGAAACTTCATGTCTGGACCCTGGACGGGACGCGGAGGTTCTAAGTGACCTTCCACGACCCCGTAGAAGGGAGGTCGCTGGGGAAGCATGACCTGGTCGTCAGGTTCCTTAAGGGGGCAAGAAGACTAAATCCTCCACAGCCCCCCTCTATACCTTCTTGGGACCTGACTCTAGTGCTCACAGCACTACAGCAGGGCCCATTTAAGCCTTTGCAGGCGGTCAAGCTGAAATTTATTTCGATGAAGACTTTGCTCCTGCTGGCATTGGCCTCCATCAAGAGGGTAGGGGACCTGCATGCATTTTCGGTCAACGATTCGTTCCTAGAGTTCGGGCCGGCTGACTCCCAGGTAACCCTGAGGCCCCGGCCCGGATATGTGCACAAGGTTCCCGCTACGCCCTTCAGGGATCAGGTGGTGAACCTTCAAGCTCTGCCCTCAGAGGAGGCAGACCCAGCCCTAGTTTTGCTCTGTCCCGTCCGAGCCTTAAGGTGCTACGTAGACCAGACGCAAAGCTTCAGGACCTCAGACCAGCTCTTTGTCTGTCACGGAGGCCGGCAGAAGGGGAATGCCGTCTCTAAGCAGAGGATGGCCCACTGGATAGTGGATGCCATCACCCTGGTTTATCAGGCACAGGGTGTGCCCTGCCCATTCAGGTTGCGAGCTGTGTTGCATCCTCCTGGGCGCTGGCTCATGGCGCCTCGCTGGCGCCTCGTTCGCTAGATTCTATAGCCTTCGTGTGGAGCCGGTATCCTCCTGTGTTCTCACCTCAAACGGGTAGAAGCATTGAGAGGCCACGGCTTCGGGTCGGCTTGCTAAAACCACTCCAGAGAGTCCATATAGTAGACCCTGTTGAGCTCCTCTGTCCCCTCGGCAGCCAGACATGGCGGAGTGTCCGGAGATAGGCCTTCACTCGTTGAATCCTCGAGAACCGGTAGAAGGCTGGGTTCCATATGTAAGACCTAAGTGGATCCCATATGTGTGAAGTCCACGGTATAGCCTCGAGCCCGTGTTTCCCTGGCAAACTTCTGCCATTCCAAGAGGGTTACAATCACCTCCAATCTTCCATATGCACCTAAGGAATGTTCATATGTGTATTTGCTTCCGAAACCTCCTCTCGAGATCCCAATTCGTCGGTCATCCGACATGACGTCTCCGTTCCCTCCTTCAGGGAACGAGGGTTACCATACGTAACCGAGACGTTCTTTATAACAGATTTACGATTTTTATCCTGTTACTTCACACACACAAACAGCTGTTCATGAGGTCCCACAGGTGCAGTGTCTTTTGGGATGCAGTCCTTTGTGAGTTTAATTTTTATCCACCTCAGAAACTCTTACATTCACGCCCATAAATGAAAATTAGCTGAAAATGCACTCACCCTCAGGACATTCAAGATGTAGATGAGTTTGTTTCTTCATCAGAACAGATTTGGAGAAATGTAGCATTACATCACTTGCTCTTCAGTGGATCCTCTGCAGTGAATGGGTGCCGTCAGAATGAGAGTCCAGACAGCTGATAAAAACATCACAATAATCCACAAGTAATCCACAACACTCCAGTCCATTAATTACCATCTTGTGAAGTGAAAGGCTGTGTGTTAGTAAGAAACAAATTTATCTTTAAAGGGGTCATATGATGCAATTTCAAGTTTTCCTTTCTCTTTGGAGTGTTACAAGACGCCCCCCTAAAACGGCTCGTTCTAACACGCCCCCACATATCTACCTCACTATGTGGAAATATTAGCATAATGCCGCCCAAATGTTCACGCAAAGAAAGAAGGCGTGGTTTCAGTAACCGCAGTTAGTGTTGAAGCAGCCATGTCTGGGAGACGCTGTGTGTTTCTCGGCGAAAGAAAACGTACTTTATTTGGCCTTCCGAAAGTAGATGCATTTAGGAATGCCGTTTCGTGAACCTAGGAGAGGAGGTAATTCTGACTTTGCTATGACAATCTGGCGCTTCTGAATCAGCAACTGTTTTGTTATTAGTTTAAGTATTTGCTATTGACTGTTCAAATGCAGAGTTTTGAGAGAGAGAGAGCGAGAGAGAGAGGGGGGGAGGTCACATCACAGTGGAGTCAGCTGTCTTAACCGTGGCTTGTGTACTGCAAACACATACCAGCTTCATCCCCTTTCGGGCTCCGTCTTTACATTTATTTTGAAAGATGAAGCTCACGATTATGGAAAGGGGCGTTACATTTCCGTCGAGTGCTTGCGGTGTTCGGCCAATCACAATGCACTGGGTCAGCTGGCCAATCAGAGCAGACTGAGCTTGTCGGAAGGAGGGACTTTGTAGAAAACGAAGCGTTTAAGAGAGG
>NW_015505249.1:725930-770217 GCF_001515645.1 Sinocyclocheilus grahami | reverse complement strand
CGCCCAAATGTGCACGCAAAGAAAGAAGGCGTGGTTTCAGTAACCGCAGTTAGTGTTGAAGCAGCCATGTCTGGGAGACGCTGTGTGTTTCTCGGCGAAAGAAAACGTACTTTATTTGGCCTTCCGAAAGTAGATGCATTTAGGAATGCCGTTTCGTGAACCTAGGAGAGGAGGTAATTCTGACTTTGCTATGACAATCTGGCGCTTCTGAATCAGCTACTGTTTTGTTATTAGTTTAAGTATTTGCTATTGACTGTTCAAATGCAGAGTTTTGAGAGAGAGAGAGCGAGAGAGAGAGGGGGGGAGGTCACATCACAGTGGAGTCAGCTGTCTTAACCGTGGCTTGTGTACTGCAAACACATACCAGCTTCATCCCCTTTCGGGCTCCGTCTTTACATTTATTTTGAAAGATGAAGCTCACGATTATGGAAAGGGGCGTTACATTTCCGACGAGTGCTTGCGGTGTTCGGCCAATCACAATGCACTGGGTCAGCTGGCCAATCAGAGCAGACTGAGCTTGTCGGAAGGAGGGACTTTGTAGAAAACGAAGCGTTTAAGAGAGGCGGGGCATAGAGGACCTACAATAATGTACAGTATTTGAAAAATAATGTGTTTTTTTAACATTAAAGCATGTCAACATATTCTGTTATACCAAATACACAAAATAATGATCTTTAAAAAAGCATCATATGACCCCTTTAAGACATTTTAACTTCAAACAGTCGCTTCTGGCCAAAATTTTAGTCTATAATTCATATTACGTTTCCTCCAGTGAAAAAATCTATCCGCTGTTGTCCTCTCACATCAAAATCCACCCACATATTTGTTTTTAACTGTTTTGGACTGTTGTTTTTTGCTTGTAAATGGTGCTTGTTTTGCATATTTCTCTCCTGATTCAGATTCTCATAGTTTTTTTTTTACTGGAGAAAGCAATATAATGGATAGAGACTCATATTTTGGCCAGAAGCAACGGTTTGAGGTTAAAAACATCTTAATGATGGATTAGCTTCTTACAAACACGCAGCTTTTCACTTCAAAAGACGTTAATTGATGGACTAGAATGGTATGGATTACTTATGGATTATTGTGATGTTTTAATCAGCTGTTTAGACTCTCATTCTGACGGCACCCATTCACTGCAGAGGATCCATTTGTGAGCAAGTGATGTAATGATAAATTTCTCCAAATAGGATGTAAAAACAAACTCATTTGCATCTTGGATGGCCTGAGGGTGAGTACATTTTCAGCAGATTTTCATTTTTGGATTAACTATTCCTTTAAAAGGGAATCATTTCAACCAAGAGAAGGATCAAACTGCTCATTAAACAATTATTACCACGGGAACATCACTATCTTTACATGTGAGAGTCTGATAATTGCTCTATTGCTTTAAGATGCTCACTAGCCACTTGTCTTTCCTGCTTTTGTTATTGATTAAATTTCCTGCCCTTCAGGGGTCTGAATGTGGATAAGACCATACAACCTTATATTGATTCCCCGTAATGTGGAATTTTATATGGAATCGTGAATGTAATGCGAAATATAATCAGTGAAACAAGAGAGCCTTGTTCTGTCCTGCAGCTGAAAAGTGATTTTAAATGATTTCCTATTCAGCGCCGTCCAAGACAAAGAGAGGAGAACAGTGCCCCCTGTTGGTGAATACTATTTCTTCAATAGTATGCTGTGCATACTAGTATGTGAATTTTCTGTATGCACATAATGCCTGAATGAAAACTTATTATATTTATTAAAATGTGCAATATACAGCAAAGTAATAAAAACCAGAAATAATATCAAGTAATTTTAGCATCTAATTTTTGGCTTATTATGAAATTGATCTGCCAGCATTTTAACAAAAAATAGGTTATTCATGTAAAATACTGTACTTAATTTTAGCACATAGTTATTTTTTGAGAGTAACATTCAAAGGTTTGCTTTTGAAAAAAAAATTTATTAAAAAAAACAGTAATAATGTGAAATATTATTACAATTTAAAATAACTGTTTTCTATTTGAAAATATTTAAAAAATGAATTTATTCCTGTGATTCAAAGGTGAATATTCAGCATCATTACTCCAGTCTTCAGTGTGACATGATCCTTCAGAAATCATTCTAATATGCTGATTTGCTGCTTAAGAAACATTTCTTCTTATTATTAATGTTGAAAACAGTTGTGTTGCTTCATATTTTTGTGGAAACCGTGGTACACTTTTTTTCAGGGTTTTTGAACGTTCAAAAGAACAGCATTCATTTGAAATAAAAATCTTTTGTAACAAATGTTTTTATTGTCACGTTTGATCAATTACTTGAATCTTTGCTGAATAAAATTGATAATTTCTTTAAAAGAAAATAATAAATTGCTAGCATTTTAAGTAGTTATGTCCTATTCATAAACAACACTGTTCTGTGCAGTATATATTATGTACTGCCTACTATATAAATATCAATTACAATATCATTACAGCAGGAATTACTCTCAGAAAAATACATTTGAAGTAAAATATCTTAAAGATTGCCATTCCAATCAAATAATAATTTAAAATAGAAAACAAAACAGCTGATACTTCCAGATCATCACACTGGAAATGGAAGGTCAACCGAGCGCATTGCATTATACTGTGAGATGCAGAGACCGAAACCAGCTTCACAAGCACAAACAGCAGCACTTATAGGGTTAGTTCACCCAAAAATGAAATTAGGCTGCGTTTTACTCACCCACGAGGCATCCTAGGTGTATATGACTTTCTTCTTTCAGATGAATCCAGTCGGAGTTATATAAAAAAATTTCTTTGATCTTTCAAGCTGTTTAATGCCACTCAGCAGGTGTTGCATGCATCAGTCCAAAAGAACTTATATAAAAATCGCCCATCCATTAAAAAAAAGTGTCTCACACGGCTCCGGGGGGTGAACAAAGGCCTTCTGTAGCGAATTGATGCGTTTTTGTAAGAAAAATATCCATATTCAAAACGTAATAATCACTTGAATCTAGCGTGCGCACACTGTTGTAAACGGAAGCAGCTCCGGGCGGATGACGTATGAGGTCAGAGTTGCGCATGCACCGCTCAGAAGTGACGCACGCGGAAACGCAGCAGAGAGATCAAAACAAAACAACGGTCAAGAATTAGAAGTACAAAACGCTAAAGTAAGGAAACTTTGCTTCCTTTGCTCCTGTTAACAAACGTTCGTTTTCACGAGACTCACTGGCGCATGCGCAACGCTGAACTCAAACGTCATGCTCCCGGAACTGCTTCCGTGTACAACTGCTGGCGCAAGCTACATTAAAGTGATTATTACGTTTTGAATATGGACGTTTTTCTTACGAAAACGCATCGATTCGCTACAGAAGGCCTTTGTTCACCCCCCGTAGCCGTGTGAGACACTTTTTTTATGGATGGGCGATTTTTATTTAAGTTCTTTTGGACTGAAGCAATGCAACACCCGCTGAGTGGCATTAAACAGCTTGAAAGATCAAAGACAATTTTCAATATAACTCCGACTGGATTTGTCTGAAAGAAGAAAGTCATATACACCTAGGATGCCTCGGGGGTGATTAAAACGCAGCCTAATTTAAATTTTTGGGTGAACTAACACTTTAACATTAGTGAATGATGACGTAAACGAATCAGTGAATTGTTTCTCTTTTTCAGTTCATTGAATCAAACTGTCCAAACAAACCGACTCACTGAAATGAATCGTACTTCTCAGTGCTAACCAAGTGTTCTTCATCGATGTGTAACAGACACTAAAAATAATGGCTGAATCTTTTCTGCGGCACATGACGGAGCAGGATATCTAAAATCCCTCCTGCAGAAATTCAAGTGTAATGGCCGGATATCTGTCTCAGAGACACGCTCGCTAACCTCCGTCCTGTTGCGCCTCAGCAAAGACCATCCTCATCAAAAACACTTTACCCATAGTTCCCTGCAGGGTGTGTGAAGTTTATTCTGTGATCTGAGACGGAACAACAAAAAGACTGTACAGTTACTGAACTGTACTTTTGTAAAGGAAAAAAAATCAATACAGCTACTGCCCTTTGCCATAGATGTGGGCCACTGCAGAGTTGCTGCAAGTTCTCTAAAATATAGTTATTGTTTTGACAGTGAAAATTGTATTACATACAATAAATAGGTAACACTTTACAATATGGTTCCATTTGCTAACAGTAGTTAACATGCACTAGAAATAAAAATACTGAAGGATCTATTAATCTTAGTCAGTGCTAATTTCAACATTTACTAATGCATTATTAAAATCCAAAGTTGCATCTGTTATAATATTTAATTGACTAACATGAACTAACAATGAAGAATCATATTTATATGAACTAACATTAAAAAATAAATACTGCAACAAATGTGTTGCTCACTAGTTAATAGTAGTTAATGCATTAACCCGTGTTAACTAATTGAACCTTATTGTAAATTGTTACCAATAAATGTGTTTTCTATATTCTAAAAAATGTCTTTGCCACAAGTCTTAAAAGCAAGCAAAAATATATCTAAATCTATTTTAACATAATTATTTTCTCATATTTTATTTAGAAAGTGATATTTAATTTCACTGCAGTACCCATGTTTTACTAGCCGTGCTTCGTTTGATAAATCTAAATATTTAGATTCAATTAGATAACACTGTTAACTTTATTAACATTAGTTAATGCAGTAGGTATTATAAATTAACAATAAACAACACTTTTAATGCATTTATTATCTAGGTTAATGTTAATTCACGAATAAACTATACCGTTCATTGTGAATTCATGCTTGTTCACTAAACCTGTACTTAATATTCCATTTTAAATGTTAAAAATGTAACCAATGTTAACTAACTAAACCTTATTGTAAAGTTTTACCAAATAAAACGTATCCTTAAAACCAAGCATAAAAATATTTCAAATGTATTTAAATCGGTTTTAAAATATTTTTGCATATTTTATATAGATAGTGATATTTAATTTCACTGCAACACCCATATTTTAAACATTTAGCATGTTTTTTTGTTTTGTTTTTACTAAACCCAAATATGTTTATAAAAATATTTACGAAACACTTACATCATTAACATGCAGTATGCATGATGAACTAACATTAAACAACAATTTTACAGCGTTTATTAACTTAGGTTCATGTAAATTCATAAATATACTTCTGCTCATTGTTAATTCATGTTTGTTCATTAAACATGAACTTATTATGCAACTTTAATGCTAACAAAGCATTAGCATATGGATAAATTAACATTCTAGACACTAACCTAGAAAATAAATGTTGTAAATCTACAGTTCATTGTTATTTCATGATACCTACTGCATTAATTAATGTTAATAAATTAAACCCTGTATTATTAAGTGGATACTTAATGAAACGGCACAAATTTCTCAGGAGAGATCATTGGCTAGCAGACGATTTACTCCTCGATTTCTCTGGGGACTAAACATTTTTTTTTTTTACTTTGGGAGCCTCTGAACTATAGTAAACTGTACTCTGCTAAAATAGACATCCACATATTTTTGGGAGTGTACAGTATATTCAGGTGAGGACAAAGTCTGTTCAAGGGGACAAAGTAAAAGTTGTGTGTGTGTGTTTCAAAGTTGGTCTGAATAAAACAAACTTTGGGGGCCAGAGACAAACATCGGTACAAGGTTGGCTTTGATTAAGCTGCCCGTGTGTTTTTGTGTGTGTGTGTGTGTGTGTCCCGTGTGCTCTACTGCAGGGTCAAACACACATATAGATTAATTTATTCAAAAGGCATATTAACAAAATCTCTGCTGAGTTAAAGGTGCCCTTGTAACCGGGTTTACAGGGACCTTCTGCCTGCAATAAATCACTCCAAAAACATCCATAATCTAAAGACGATAAATCTGCTGCCATTGAAACTTCGGGTCATATTTCATTTGAGGAAATTGGCAGCTCAAACCACAGGGAAACAAACTTGTTTAGCGGCACATATCTGATTTCATTCATCGGACATTGCTTATTTTGTCTCCCTCTCGATCTTTCACTTTCCACTCTTTTCTTATCATCACTAAATCATTGGTAATGATGCTCCTGTGCAATTTCCTAGATTTTCTCTCACTCTTACATCTCACTTGAATACTAACACGTTCATTTAAATACTCATCACCTTCATCTCTCTGCTTAAAATGTCTCTCTTCCTTCCTCATTCGTTTCACAGATTGACATTTAGATAAAGTATGAGAGACAAGGGCTTGTTGGGACAATTTTCATTCTTTGTTGAATCTCTCGTGGAATAATCATTAAAGGAATAGTTCACTCAAAAATGAAAATTTGCTGATAGTTTACTCACCCTCAGGTCATCCAAGAAGTAGATGAGTATGTTTGTTTATTAAAGTTAGAGAAAATGAGCAAAACTTCACTTGCTCACCTCTGCAGTGAATGGGTGCCGTCAGAATGAGAGTCCAAACAGCTGATAAAAACATCACAATAATCCACAAGTAATCCACACCACTCCAGTCCATCAATTAATGTCTTGTGAAGTGAAAAGCTGCGTGTTTGTAAGAAGCTAATCCATCATTAAGATGTTTTTAACCTCAAACCGTTGCTTTCCGGACAAAATACGAGTCCTCTCTCCATATGCTTTAATATACAGCACAGCATTCAGAGACTCCAAACACACAACAAAACATCAATGCGCCTAATGGTTTTCTGGAGCGAGAAAACAGTTAGTCTGCCTTAATTCTCACACTAGTAAACAGCGCCACCATGTGTACAAAAACTGCCACACCATTCACAACAATAGAACTGCTAAAATGTATTCTTAACAACTCTAATAAAATTAATAAATATCTGCATTCAGCCTTTTTACATATTCATCCCTTCAGGAATTAACTATTTAAGAGAACTTATCAATTTGACTGTCTGCTTTACAGTGTGTGAATGAATATATAATTGAATTGGTTATAACTGAAACTACTTAAAAAAAAATTGTTAATTGAAATAAACGTGAAATAAAATAAAACATAAGTATTATATGAAAAATTCAAAATAGGAAATCAATAAAAACTCAAACTGAAATGAAAATACATTAAGCCAAAATAATAATAAAAATAGCAAACACACATAACGAAATTACTACAAATACTACTAATAATAATAAAGTAAAATAAAAAAAATTTAAATGTAGATAAATGAAGAATTTATCATATATTCTTTTTTATGATATTATTTTCTATCATCTATACCCAAATCTTTATTATTTATTATTGTCTTTATTTGTGTTTGTTGCTAGGTATTATTAACACAAAGGGAAATAAATATGAAAAAAGAGAATATATATATTCACTAACACTCTAAAAAATGCTGGGTTATGTTTTAACCCAAATGCTGGGTTCAGCCTGTTGGGTCATTTTTAATGCTGGGTTATTTTTTTATATTTTTACCCAGGTGCTGGGCAGTTTTTCTGTAACTAAGTTGCTGGGTCATTTTTCTGTTGCTGGGTCGTTTTTAACGCTGGGTTATTTTTTTCTACCCAACACTGAGTTTAGCTTGTCTCCGACGAACAATTTCCGAAGTGCCGATTTGGTGCACTTCTTCCCGAAATTAAGGTGTGTATACATTTTATTTAATTTATAAAGTCTTTAATGTGGTGTAAATTATATTATTTTACGCAACGCAACATAAGGATGAGATCATGTCAGCTGCGTGGTCGTTTCGTGCTGAAAACGCCTTTGCCTTGCATAGCCTAACATAAATGGATTTTATTCGCTATAATACTGAGTTAAATTTAATTTGACGTTAAAATTAGTGATGGCGAGATGAAGCATTGAAACTTTTCATCCACGTGGTTCACAAAAGGGTTCATTTCTCGAGGCTTCATTTGCTCACAATACCACCTGGTGGCCAAAGAGGGTAAAACAAGCAGATACATTACAGATGTCCTGATGTGATTTACAGTCATGGCCAAAAGTTTTGGTAGTGACATACATTTTGTGTTTTGCGAAGTTTGCTGCTGGTGTTCATTCACATTGCTTCTAGATTATTGTGTAGAGGGATCAGATGCATTTGAAATAATTGCTAAAAAGCTTCATTGGCCAAAAAAGTAACTTTTCACACAAAAAAACAAAACAAATTTCACAGTTTTTTGATCCTGACACAAAATGAGCAGCTAACATTAATTGGTGAATCGGTGAAAAATTTAATTTAACGTTAAAATTAGTGATGGAAAACAAGCAGATACATTACAGATGTCCTGATGTGATTTACAGTCATGGCCAAAAGTTTTGGTAGTGACATACATTTTGTGTTTTGCGAAGTTTGCTGCTGGTGTTCATTCACATTGCTTCTAGATTATTGTGTAGAGGGATCAGATGCATTTGAAATAATTGCTAAAAAGCTTCATTGGCCAAAAAAGTAACTTTTCACACAAAAAAACAAAACAAATTTCACAGTTTTTTGATCCTGACACAAAATGAGCAGCTAACATTAATTGGTGAATCGGTGAAAAGTGAAAGTGTGAATGAGTACTAGTCAGGTTAATCACTATCATACTAATTAGATTGTAAGAGCAGACTGATCGCTATAAAAGGAGGTAAGAAGCGCTTCCATTCATTGTGTTCTTGTTAGCAATGGTTACCTCCAAAGAAACACGTGCAGCCATCATCGCTTTGCATCAGAATGGCCTCACATGCAAGGAAATTGCTACAAAGAATATTGCACCTGAAAGAACCATTTACTGGATCATCAAGAACTTCAAGGAGAGAGGTTCGACTGCAGTGAAGAAGTCCTCAGGATGTCCCAGAGTGTCCAGCAAGCGCCAGGACCGTCTCCTCCTGAGGAGCTAGCTACAGAATCATGTCAACACTAGTGCAGAGCTTGCTCAGGAGTGGCAGCAGGTTGGTGTGAGAGCATCTGTACGCACAGTGAGGCCAAGACTTTTGGACAACGGGCTGGTGTCAAGAAAGGACTGAAATTCTGCAGGAAGTACAAGGATTGGACTGCAGAAGACTGGTGCAAAGTTTTTTCTCTGATGAAGCTCCCTTCTGACTGTTTGGGACATCTGGAAAATCGATTGATCGGAGAAGAAAAGGTGAACGCTACCATGAGACCTGTGACGTGCCAACAGTGAAGCATCCTGAGACCATCCGTGTGGGGTAGCTTTTCTACCAAGGGAGTGGGCTGTCTCATAATTCTGCCCAAAAACACTGCCATTAATAAAGAATGGTATCAAAACGTCCTGCAAGATTGACTTCTTCCAACGATCCATGAGCAATTTGGTGATGATCCGTGCATTTTCCAGCATGATGGAGCACCATGTCACAAAGCAAGAGTGATAAAGAAGTGGCTCAAAGATCATTACATTGATATTTTGAATCCGTGGCCAGGCAACTCCCCGGATCTCAATCTCATAGAGAACCTGTGGTGAGTCCTCAAAAGGCGAGTGGACAAGCAGAAGCCCACAAATTGTGATCAACTCCGAGAACTAATAAGGCAAGAATGGATCGCCATCAGTCAGGATTTGGCCCAGAAGCTAATATCCAGCATGCCAGAGCGAATTGGAGAGGTTATGAAGAACAAGGGTCAACACTGTAAATATTGACTCATTATATATTTTTTTGCCAATAAAAGCCTTTAAAACGTATAATATGCTTATCATTGTTTTTCGGTATACCATTGAAACATGTGGAAAAATAATATACAAATACTGAAGCAACAAACTTTGCAAAACACAAAATTTGTCACTGCCAAAACTTTTGGCCATGACTATGATACACTGTTTTGTGCCAGTTAAGGCTTAGAAATTACGGTGAAGAAAAAAATAAATTTCCACATAGACTGATCTATTTATATGAAAATAATGTGTATTTTATAATGATTGTATAACATAATATTACATAACTGTGTAATAAACGTATTGGCTTGAAATTAATGGAGCTATCAAATGTGTGTAAATCAAGTCTTTGCTCATAATAGGCAGGAGAGGCAATATTATTAGTCTAAAACTGGAAAGTGGCTGGGTTTAACAGGGCAGAGGATTGTGAATTTACAAGATTCGAACCGCTTCCTGAACCAGTCCAAGCGAGGTCATTGCTCTAAAGCGATACAAGCCTCGATACGCGCTTCACTGAAAGCTGCCGGGATTTCTCAACACACGCTCCGAAGTCTCAGCACAGAACGTAACATCACTAGTTAAAATATGTTCTCTAATCTCAGTACTGTTTGTGTATGGGCAGGTTTTGGAGTCAGTCGCAGCATCTTTCAGCTCCGAGTGAAACGCGAGGCCGCGGTTTAAAGTTTGCAGTTCCCCCGGACAGCAGCCCTTCACCGGCTCAGATTTCGGCGACACACTGGCACGAGAATGAGCACTATTTTGGTAAAAAAGTGGTTACAGAGAACGGTTGAATACACTTAAATAAAAATGGTACTTTGAAATGTGCCTTTTAATTTCTAAAATGCTTGTTAAACGAGTTTAAATGTATGTTTAGTGCTTGCCTCTCAAGGGCAGTGGGTGCAGTGGGATCAGGCACTTGAGCGCTCATTGTCCTGGAAGGAACTCTGTAGTGCCGACCAGGGCAAATTAACCTTTCTCTTGCGTGCTGTATCTGACCTTTTATCAACTCCAAACAACTTGAAGATCTGGGGCAAAGACAAGGATCCATCCTGCCATCAGTGTGGAGCAGCAGTGTGTACCCTGAACCACATTTTGACAGGATGTCCCAAGGCTCTAGGAGATGGACGCTACAGATGGAAACATGATAAGGTCCTTGTTGAAATTGCCATGGACAGACTTGCAGAGGATTAAGGCCAATGAGCATAAAACACTACCACCCAGAGGGGTCAGTTTCCCAAGTCAAGGAGAACTGATGGTTCTGCACCCTCTATTTTGTATCAAGCATCCGACTGGGAGATGCAAGTTGATCTTAAAAAGAAGCTTCTCTTCCCAGAAGAGGTGGCGGTGACTACACTTAGACCAGATAGGGTTCTTCTGTCCAGGAGCACAAAAACCATCATAGTAGTCGAGTTGACTGTGCCCTGGGAGGACAGGCTAGCCATCTCTCATGAGTAAAAAAGAGCTAAGTGTCAAGACCTGATCAATGAAGCTTCTATTAAAGGATGGAATGCAGCTTTGTTTCCTATCGAAGTTGGCTGCCGCGGCTTCCCAGCTACATCTGTGCGCTACTTCCTACAGAAGATTGGGTTGGAACCTAAAAGACTGAGGAAAGCCACCGGAGAGTTAGCAGCAGCAGCAGAGACTAGCTCAAGGTGGTTGTGGTCGATGAGAGTTCGTAAGTGGAATCCTTCTGCAGGTGAAGGCTGATCTTGTCTTCGCTGCCCGCTCAGGTGAAGCGTACAGGTTAAGGGGCGAAACGCTCATGACCCTGAGGTACCTGCTGAAGATGCAGAGGGATTCCCAACAATACCATTACGCTGACCATGCTGCCACCAATGGCTACCAACTATATCGCATCCGTAGTTGCTCTCGCAGTTCCTGCTTGTGGCAAAGCATCATTGATGTTTATCTCACCTGTAATATTGTAAACTATGATGTATTCACCCAAATAAATTCAATTTGTCTTGTATTTTGTCCACGGGTGTTCTTGCTTAATAATAAATGTTAATTTTTTGATTATTGCTGTTGCCTATAGTACTTCTGTGTGTGATTTTTAATTTCCAGCCATTTTAAGCTAGCAATATAATAATTTTTAAACAATAGATGACTTAAATAAAACAACCCAGAATGGTGGGTAAAAATGTTTAACCCAACCAGCTGGGTCAAAATAACCCAGCATGTGTTCTGTCCAATATTTACCCAGCGTTGGGTTGCCAAATAACCCAGCAACCCTGTCATGTTTTTAACCCAGCATTTTTTAGAGTGTATATATATATATATATGTATAGTTTCAGGAATAGATAAAAAGATAATAATCTAATCTAAAGATAATAATTTAGTAAGTCAGATTTATGATGCATAAATAAGAGTTGAGTGTAAAACTAAAGGATCAGAGTTCATGTCTGTGTGATGGCTGAGCAGAGGTGAGCTTGAGCCGGTGAGGTGGGAAACACAGAAACAGCCGCAGGAAAGAGAAATGAATGTTAAAGATGTTCTGTAGGACTGAAGTTGATCCACAAAACACAGAATACAAAATCATCTCATGGAGAATTATCTTCCTAAAGCGCTATCTGTCTGCCTGATTCTAACAAAAAATAATGCTGAGATTAATCATAATGATATGCTATAGTGTCTAAAGCATAATATGAATTAATATAATTGTTACGAATCCTGTCCATGGACTTCTGTCCGATCGCCACCAGAGGTCACTCGTCCATCATATTGACTCTCTCACTACACAAACTGTTACACGTCACCACGGACTACATTTCCCATCATCCATTGCACTGATTGCACACAGCTGTAACCAATCACACACACACACACTATATTACACTCACTCAGATCCTTCTCAAACTGCCAAGTATTGTTTGCACTTATCACTCACCTAGCGATAGTGACTTTACGGAGCCAGTTCCCGGTCCTAGTTTCTAGCTCATAGTTATAATCTTGTTTCCTGATTACCTGTTTCCTGACTATTAGCCTGTCTTGGATTATCCCTTTGTCTTGCTGTTTTGGACTATGTTTGCACCTCGCCTGGACTATTGCTCGTGTTTCTGGATTACCCCTCTTGTCGAGCCCACTGGATAACGTTCGCTGATCAAAGACCCACGCTTGCCCTAGGATACTCTTTGTCTTGCTTGTGTTGTAGGTCTACCTGTGTTGTTGTCGGACCCTCGTCTGTTACGTGACCACACCTTTAAATAAAAGCCCTGCATATGGATCTACACACCTCTCGTCTTGTCGGGCCCGTAACAATAATAGCCAAAATATGGTTAAATAGCTGTAAATAAACAATCTTCAGTATATCAAAATTTTATTTTTAATATCCATTCTTTATATCAGAAACAAACTATTACACTGCAAAGTCATGTATACAAAAAATATATTCAATATTTTAATTATTATTGCCCAAGAAAAGTAATCATTTTCATTAAACGCATGGTGCCCATTTGTGCCCAACTGTGGGGCATTTTATCACACTATATGGACACTGGAAGCTTGTGACACTATAACAAATTCCTTGTATGTGCAAACATACTTGGCAATAAAGCTCTTTCTGATTCTGGTTCTGATTCTGATATAAGGAACATTTTCACATGGTGCCTGCAATTTAACAGCCTCTCAGTTTACCACTGTCAAATAAAAAGGTCAGTTATATCATGTTATATTATATATAAGCTACTAAAAGTATGAACACCTAATTTTATTACTATTTTTTATTTATTACTATTACTATTATAGTACAGTCTTTAAAACAATGTGGTGACAATCATTAACATTTGAGCTTCTTTGTCTAGATTTATAAACTGAGAAAATACTGAGAAAAAAGGACAGAATTGCAAGGAATAAACTCACAATTCTGTGATTTTTTTTTGCCATGGAATAAAAAAATACCATAAAAATACGTTTTAGCTCAAAATTCTAACTTTTTTCTAGTAATTGCCAGTTTATATCTCACAATTCATGAGTTTACATTAGTTCTTAATTTTTTTTTTCTCAGAATTCTGTGTTTACATATTCTTTTTTTGGCTACGGAATATAAAAGTAACAATTAAAGCAAATAATAATATGTATACAAGTATACTTGTGACTTTTTATCTCAATTCAGATTTTTTTCCTAGCAATTCCAAGTTTATATCTCGTAATTCTGTTTTTTTGCTTCCACCACAAAATAAATCAAATTTTCTACTTTTTATCTCATAATTTATACTTTTTTCTAGCAATAGCCAGTTTATATCGTGCAATTCTGAATTTATATCTCATTATTGGGAGGGGGGAAAAGTCTGAATTGTGAGATAAAGTCCTAATTTCCTCTTTAATTTTGATCTCGTAGCGAAAACGGGCTTCAATAGATTCCAGATCTACAAACTGTGTACATTCTCTCAACAACTTTGAACTTTCACAGGTATGCTGGATACTTGTTGGCTCTTTTTCTTCACCATTCAATCAAACATAATTTTTTTCACAATTTTCATAATCACAATGCCCATCTGACTACATTAATTTCACAACACAATTCTAGTCAGGTCTGCGGTACTGTGTCTTTAAGTGATTTCACGATACGGCTGCGCGCGCCTGCTCCCGTATGTGGACACTCCAAAAAATGTGTTAAGAATTACAAAAGCTGGATCAGTAACACTGGAAGATAAACGCAACAACTGTTCATCAGTCGCAAGGTGAGCCTCATCCCGTTCTCTGTCGCTTGCATGCTGCGGGCTGTTAGTTCTCTGATGTTTTTCGCTAGAGAGACACAATACAAAGAGGGTTTTGCAAAATGAACCGGCGAGAAGTAAAGAGGCCCCTTGAGCGTCTCAGCGCTTACATCTCAAGGCGAACTTTAGCGTTCCTCCTTCCCTTTCTTTGCTACATTTTAAGGGGCTGGTTTATTAAATGTCACATTTAAACGCACGACTTCCGAGCTCCCCCCTAACATACCATCTTTCGACACTAAACGAGTGTAAACACGGCTGGAGACACCGTGGCCGGCAGGCGGAAGACGCTGGTTCCACTACGGTGTCTCTTAGCTCCGCTCCCCGGTTTAGAGTGCAGGCAGAGCCGCGAGCTGCGTGCAGGGACAGCCCGGTGCGCCGGTGACACGGAGCTCTGACGGCGGGTCGCAATAGCACAAAAACACTACAAGTTTCTCGCAGTGAAGTGCAAAGGAGATACAATGTCTTCGTTCGGCGGGAGTTTCATTGTGGCATCACAGCTGAGGGAGTTATTTTGTCATAACTTACGGGAGTTTATTGTCTGAGGAGATGAAGCGGCGAAGGGGCCTCGGCTTCGGCACCGCATGTAGCCTATATGCACCCTTAAAATTAGCAATAGGAATCAATATGAATATAGCCATTCTGATTCCTCTTTAACGATTCTGATTCGTTAACAGTTCCATTAATCGATTCTTTTAGTACTTTGGACGGATAAGTAATTTAAATGAATAATTATTGTTCATATTTATTCTCCTCAGATGATTATATCTTTCAGCAAACGTAACAAAGCACAAATAAATGTTTACACGGATTTCTGTGGTGTAAATCATTCCAATAATTGATTCTAACTATATAGTTAAAGATGACTACATATTAAAATACATGTATATCATTTAATTTCATGTCATTTATATAAAACGCCACTGATTCAAAGCTCATATTTTTTGTCATATAGACAAAGTAGACAGTAACTACATTAAACCTTAACGATAACATAACACACGGGCAGTTCTTGGCTAATTAAAAGTAAAGTAAGTAATAATTTACAGTTCAGTGAGTCAGATTCATTCAGTAAAGGCTCTGAATCACAAGTGATTCACTAAAAGAATCGGTCCATAAGAATCATTCGTTCGAAGCTCGTACCACTGCGGACTACACTGGTCGTGTTGTTTGTCTTTGATTCACTAAAAAGAACCGGCTCATTTTGGGTTTCGGTGTACCACATCCTTTTTTTATGTTTGTACATTTATAAATATATTTAAAAGCAGACACGATGTCATGAAGAGAGATTAAACTTTGATTTTTATTGTTTTTGTGTTGTATTTTCTCTGCAGCATTTCTGAATGAATCCTGCTTTACAAACTTTGCTTTTTGAGAAATTCTTATTTGAGACTTCGAAAAGTAATCGCAATTAAAAACCGAAGGTTTATGAAAAGATGACAATATCATTGGTGAGTTTACTTGTTAAATAGTTTCCAGGTTTAAATATTTACCCCATCCATAAGAAAATCGTTTGTTTGTTTGTTTTTCTGCAAAAAAATTCTACAAGTTAAACACAAATGTGCAAATTGCGTCTTTAAGTACTAAACTGTATGAAGGACTGTAGAGTGTAAAGGCCAAGAGAATGAAAACGCTTTTGTTTGCATGAGTGCATATTCATTTGTTATTCATCCACAATGGTTCAACATTATCATTCAGACCCTTGACCTCTGAGAGGACGATCTGAGTCCCCTTTCAATAACGTTAAAATAGTCCCTGAGGTTTCTAAATGAGGAAAATCTCCTCAGCGCAACAGCGAATGACTAAGATGGGTCTCATTTGTGAAACACAAGCAGAATTAATTTCCATTAAAATTCTTCTTGTATAAATTGTTCCATTTAATTCAAAGTAACAGTCTACACAAGAACAGTTTGATGAACAATTTATCAAGAAATTTGTTCTGCTTGTTTCATAAATGGCAACCTTTAAGTTTACATATGTATATAGAATGTGTATGAAAAATTGCCATTTACTCGGTATTACAATTTTACAGATAAACGGCAGTAGCAGTTATCATAACCCTTGCGCTTTTTTTAAATCTTCGAAATATGAACTTGCCCTCAACAAGCATGTTTTGTTTTTTTCACAATGTTCCCTTTTTTTTATGTACTTAGTTGAGAATTCTTTATATTTGAGTCATAACCAGGATATTTTTGTACCACTGGACGACATTCAAAGATTTATATCAGACTGCAAATTAAAAGGAGGAAACTCTCTCTCTCAATGTCTCAAAATTCAGTCATCTTTCTCTTTTTGCACATATTTGCATACTTATCAAATTGCATTTGTCAAGTCACACTGCTCTCTCTCTCTCTCATCCCTCTCTCGACACCTGTTTCTTAGTTCCTGTTTCTGTTGCTTATTATATGTAGGTGTTTCCTATGTGAAAAGAATGTTATTTATTTTTAGTTTATAGAAGAGAAAAAAGTAAAGACTCATGCTGACCATGCTGGGCATTGCCAGTTTTCATAAATATTTTGCAAAAAAAAAAAAAAGGTTTTTGGTCCCCTGCTCTGCACAGAGAAATGAAACGCAAACTGTATCTGAAGATGTATAATAAAAATTGACTTTGAGACACATGGCTGTATGGCTCTTATACTGTGTGTGCGAGCATGCATGAATGTGTGAATTTCTAATCAGTATCTTACAAAGCTTCCTCTGTGTTGTATCTTTATTGAAAGTAGCTTCCTTTCTCACAGATGTCTAAATGGAAGCTAATGCCAGTCTGTTTCCTTGCGTCACATGTAACTGACTGACAAATATTCAAAATATTATTTTATTTTTTATAGTTCTGTCCTTATGAATGTTCATGTTTGTAATTAAACACTCATCAGGACACAAAAAAAGAATGGCCTGTCGATTTTTCATCACGAAAGAAGATTAGAGGATTTCTTTAAGCTGTAATGTGATACATAAATTATTTCATTATTTGTCATTGAACATTTTATTACATTGTTGTGTCCAAATAGTGACTAATTAAACTGTGTTGGTTGAAGTTGTTGATGCATGATATATCAGACCAGTACAACAAGCAGGATTTTTGTTTCAATTGAAACTGCTTTCTATTATCCAGTTAAGTTTTTAAAAAGTTTGCATGTTTCTATTGTACATTTTGATGTTTTGATTTGACTTAAAGCATGTAAAATTATAGATTTGTTGCTTCAAACCTGTAACACTAAATTCCCAGTGAACACATCCACAGTATTGTTTTAGATGTGTGTCAGCCAAATGTATGAATGTATATAATTTGTGTTTATAATATCAGCAATCAGACTGGTTATTGGTCTTTGCAGCTCACAGATGCAGAGACTGACTGTGTGTATGGATGTGTAAATCTGTTTCTTTTGTTTACTCCAGGTCTTTGTCCACCTCTATAGATCCAGGGTTGTTATTAAGTCCATATATCGCCCTGGACACAGAGGAGAGGAGTCTGAAATTCCAAACCAGGCGCCTTCATATTCAAAAGCAGCTAGAGGTACATAAAAAAACTGTATTAAAAACTCATGCATTTACTTGCACACTTATGTAACACAGATTTGATCCACCTAGTACATGTGAGCGAATATATAGCCTACCTGATGGTTGAGTTTTTTCATTGTGTGCCAAAAAGTGTGTGTGTGTGTTGTAGGAAAGCACAACAGTTAAACGAAGGCTGCAGTTTGTGGTCAAAGTGACCAGGTAAATACACTTGCACAGATAATACAGGATAAAATACATTCTGCTCACTTCACTTGATATAAAACGACGGCTCAGTTTATAGAGATTAATATAAAACGTAATTAGATGCTTTATGGTTATTAAGCATTAAGTGAAACTTGTCCGTGATGTTTTGTTTTATTACAGGTAAACCGAAGCCGCTGGAAAATATGAGGTTCACGTCACGTGTTCAGGAGAATACATGTATAGTACAGTATAATTAATATTTAAGAATATGTAGTTTTATATTTTGTTTTTACTTGTCTCTGTTTCAGTTACTAATTTTATAAAGCGTTCTTTATTCCCGTGATTTAAATTGTTTATTGTAGTCAAATTGACACCGGTTCCTTCAATAAAGTTTCTATTCGTTTCAAATCACTGGGCCATTGTGGTATTTGTAGTTTGTGTGGGGTGCAGTAGGTAAATACACTTGCACAGATAATACAGGATAAAATACATTCTGCTCACTTCACTTGATATAAAACGACGGCTCAGTTTATAGAGATTAATATAAAACGTAATTAGATGCTTTATGGTTATTAAGCATTAAGTGAAACTTGTCCGTGATGTTTTGTTTTATTACAGGTAAACCGAAGCCGCTGGAAAATATGAGGTTCACGTCACGTGTTCAGGAGAATACATGTATAGTACAGTATAATTAATATTTAAGAATATGTAGTTTTATATTTTGTTTTTACTTGTCTCTGTTTCAGTTACTAATTTTATAAAGCGTTCTTTATTCCCGTGATTTAAATTGTTTATTGTAGTCAAATTGATAGAATAAAGTTTCTATTCGTTTCAAATCACTGGGCCATTGTGGTATTTGTAGTTTGTGTGGGGTGCAGTGCTACGGTTTTAAGCACTGTCTAGAACACCATTACCCACAATCCTGCACTCTTCTTTCGCTCAGTGGGCGGAGCTCAAACGAAAACATGGCAGCGGGCGTATTAACTGGAGGTGAAATAAAACGTGTTTTTATTTAACGTTAATGCGCTTAAAGTAGATTTTATTATGTAAACCATATTATAGTAACAATTAACAACATTATAATATAACGTCTTGCTTGTGCTTTGTACTGACATAAAACATTACGTGACCATCGAGTTTTTTTATAGTGACTTTCTGAGCAGTTTTGCAACAGACTTTGGATAAAAATATATGTATCGTTTAATGAATGAATTTAACATGATCGGTTTCAGTAAGGCAGGTTCTCCGGGGCCCTCGGTTGGTCTGTGCTGTGTTCTCATGTCACGGACAGACATTCAGCTCCGCTGCAGCTGCAGTCAAATCACCGGCAGCAGCGACAGACTCCGGTGAGACTGTCAGAGATGAAGAGATTATTACACATGCGTACAGAGTATATCAAACCCAGCGGCCTAGAGATATAGCTTATGTCAGCTTATAGTATAGAAAAGGAGTTCTAACTTGGGGGCCACAGGGGAGTGTCAGGGGTCCCTGTGAAATGTTTAGAGAAAAAATATATATTTAACATGTCAACATACTCCAAATACACAAAATAATGATCTTTAAAAAAGCATCATATGACCCCTTAAAACAATTTATCAAAATAAATGTAAATATTGTTTAAAAATGAACTAGTAATTAATACATAAAACAGTGCAGTACTATAGTGAATAAAAACTTTATTTTGGAAATATCCACTTGTTGTTTAATTGTGTTCACATAAATTAATACAGATGTTTCATAAAGAATCAGCTTGCTCACAGAATTATTCCTCTTAATTTGGAATGTAGACTTTAATGTAAATATGTGCTTTGATCAGTGTTGGGGGTAACGCATTACAAGTAACGCAAGTTACGTAATCAGATTACTTTTTTCAAGTAACTAGTAAAGTAACGCATTACTTTAATTTGGAAAAAAATATCTGAGTTACTTTTTCAAATAAGTAACGCTAGTTACTTTGTTTCCCATGTCTTGACTGACAGCTCTCGTGTTGCCATGTAAGAGAGAAATCGGGAGCAAGTGCAGAGGCATTGTGTGCACTGTGATGTTACTGTAGTTCTAGACTAAATATGAACATTATTTACTCTTCTCACTGCACAAAAACAGATTCAGTATTCCTCAAAATGAATAAAAACAATCAAATGCAAACTCAGAATATTATATAAACCTGCAATAATTAAATATGTTAAATAAGACAAATATAATTTATGTATTTAATCCCATTTTATTAACCAATGTCTTTGGTACTGACCTTCGATGATCTAATTCAACCATACTAATAAGCAAAAATTACACATTTTTGTTATTGCTGAATAGTGTTGAACTTTCTTCTCCTGCATCATATTCTTCATGCAATTTGTGTGAGCTGCGCCCTCTACTGTACAGATGTGAATTTGCATTTCCTTCAGCCTGAGGCGTGTACTCATTTCATTTCTGTTGTGAAAAGGGCTTTTTTATATAAACCTGCAATAATTAAATATGTTAAATAAGACAAATATAATTTATGTATTTAATCCCATTTTATTAACCAATGTCTTTGGTACTGACCTTCGATGATCTAATTCAACCATACTAATAAGCAAAAATTACACATTTTTGTTATTGCTGAATAGTGTTGAACTTTCTTCTCCTGCATCATATTCTTCATGCAATTTGTGTGAGCTGCGCCCCCTCTACTGTACAGACGTGAATTTGCATTTCCTTCAGCCTGAGGCGTGTACTCATTTCATTTCTGTTGTGAAAAGTGCTTTTACATTTGTAAAATAACTTTTTTATATTAAAAACAAACAAGCAAGCCCTGCCCAGATTTAAAAAGTAACTCAAAAGTAACGTAACACATTACTTTCCATAAAAAGTAACTAAGTACCGTAATTAGTTACTTTTTTAGGGAGTAACGCAATATTGTAATGCATTACTTTTAAAAGTAACTTTCCCCAACCCTGGTTTTGATGCATGTGTTTTTTCTGTGAAGCACTGAAGATGATGTTAAAAGCACTACATAAAAAAACTTGACTCTCATAAAGAGGTTGTAACATATAATATTCATTCAAAGCTCATAATTATTTCTGTATGTTTGTGTTATATGTTCAGCTGCTACAGAGAAGATCCTGAACTTCCCACTCACTCAACCAGACTATTTCCGCTTGTCTGAGCTCTTCACCATGAAGGACCTGTTTGAAGCCTGTGTCCATCTTGGACATAAGAAAGACTGCCGGCATAGGTGGGTTATTGACATTAAAGGGATAGTTCACCCCCAAATTAAAATGTTGCCATCATTCACTTACTCTCATGTATTTCCAAACTCATGAGACTTTTGCTCATCTTTGAAAAACAAGGAAATATATTTTTTTAAAGAGATCAATCCAAAAAGGTTATAAAGGCATTCTAAAACAAATCAAGTGGATGTAAATAAAAGGCAAATAGTTTTGTTTATCATATAAAGCAATCTCTTCACAAGACTTGGGTTCACTTTATGACACCTTTATAACCTTGTTGGATCATTTAAGTTTTGTTTACCTGGACTTTCAAAAGAGGACAGAAATCTCTCAGGTTTCATTTAAAAAAAAATAATTTTCAAATTAATTTGTGTTTCAAAGATTAACCAAAGTCTTATGGGTTTGGAACAACATGAGGGGGAGTAAATGATAACAGAATTTTTATTTTTAGGTGAGCTATTAAATATTCAGTGTGACATGTTGTTTCTTATAATCATTATTGTATTAATTATATTAATATATAACTCTTATAATGAATAATACATTCAGTTTTTATATAATTTATATCATTTTTTTATTTTAAATTATTTTTAACTGTGTGTATAATTGAGAAACTACATGGAATCTATGCAATTATACAATTTTTTTATTTTTTATATTTGTATTATATACATACATACACACCTACACATACATGAATCTATGCATTTATAAATACGCTCACACACGCTACTGGAAGGGTGGCCTGCTCACCAACGCCTCCATTCAGTACAGCCCCGGCGTCCGGCTGCCGGACCTCATCGTTTTCTTCTCCACACTCAATAACGTCTTCCAGCAGCACGTCGGCATCCGGGACGCGGCCAAAATGAATATTCCCACGGTGGGGATTGTGGACTCTAACTGTAACCCCAGTCTCATCACATACCCAGTGCCCGGCAACGATGACACTCCTGTTGCCATGGAGATGTACTGCCGGCTATTTAAAATGACCATTAACAGAGCAAAGGACAAGAGGAGGCAGATGGAGCTTCTCAAGGGGATTTCAGCCTCAGTATGAAGCAGGTCAACGAGCTTCAACATCTCTATCAGAGTTTGTGTGGATGTTGTCCTCGCATAGAAAGTTCAGTAGAAATATGAGTCCAAAAAGTAAAATTCTGTCATATTAATGTATTATTTTGATTAAAGTTCAGTACCTAAAAATGTAAAACATGTGACCATCCTAGAACTATGGAAGCCAATTTCCACCACAGAATAAAAAAGGTAATTGCAACTTTTTCTCACAATTTCGTTGTTTCTTTTGCTTCTCTCAGAATTGCAAGATTCGGAATTTCAAGAAAAAAGTTTAAATTCTTAGCTTATATCCTGCATTACAATTTTTTTCTCAGATTTCTGAGTTTCAATCTCATAATTCATTGATTTTTTGAATAAAAACGGTAAATGCTACTTTTTATCTCACAATTCTATGGTGGCCCAGTAGTGCACAACACAATGCAATTCAAAAAGCAAACATAAGCTCACAACACAACGACATTAAGCCACAACACAATCCCATTAAGCTCACAACACAACGACATTAAGCTCACAACACAACGACATTAAACAACAACACAAGGACATTAAGCTCACAACTGTTTAACTGTCAACACTGCCCCCTAGTGATCGGGAGCATTTCCGTTGTGCTGTGGCTTAATGTCGTTGTGTTGTGGGCTTAATGTCGTTATGTTGTGAGTTTATGTTTGCTTTTTGAATTGCTTTGTGTTGTGAGTTTATGTTTGCTTTTTGAATTGCGTTGTGTTTTGAGCTTATGTTTGCTTTTTTAATTGCGTTGTGTTGTGCACTACTGGGCCACCATGCAATTCAGACTTTTATTCTCAGAATTACGTTTATATCTTGCAATTCCAATTTTTTTTTCAGTTCTGAGAATATTTTCTCAGAATGGCAAGATATAAACTCAGAATTGTGGAAAAAGTCAAAATTGTGAGAAAAAAAGTCGGAATTGTGAGATATTTTTATAGTTTTAATTTTTTTTATTCTCTGGCAGTGACAGGCTCCCATGCAGAACTAAAGATTTGCTTAATTTGAAAATGTAAAATCCAATGACTTCAAACTGAATATTTATTTATTTATTATTGTTTTATTAATTGCCATTGATTTATTGGGTTATGTGAACCCAATAAAGTTTCACAAATCCAAATGTGATGTTTATTGTATGTACTTATGTGCATAAATATCAGTTTTCAAATAACTTTAAGAAGAGGTTTGACTTTTAGGATTAATTTTAACCATCTGGTTATCTAATGCAAGTTTTAATGTGGCACCACTAGCAAGAGTCAACTGCATGTCAGTAATTTAAAATATGTTTTATATATGTATATAATGATTGTACTTGTGTTGC
The DNA here is from genome assembly GCF_001515645.1 of Sinocyclocheilus grahami. Taxonomy (NCBI): domain Eukaryota; kingdom Metazoa; phylum Chordata; class Actinopteri; order Cypriniformes; family Cyprinidae; genus Sinocyclocheilus; species Sinocyclocheilus grahami. Next base: position 746,629 of record NW_015505249.1, on the reverse strand, counting down.
TTTATCAGCAAAAGAAACAGCGTGATAACGTACTTTTGCTATGATATACTTTCAGTAGGCTAGCTATGGAGAATATTTGCTGGACGTAAACAACGTATGAAATCAAATCACAACAACGTAGGAAACAGATCCGGCGTGACGCAGCTGACACAGAACAGCATACGCTGTTTACGTCGTCGTCAGCGGATATTCTCCAAAATGGCACCAGGGTGATGCGGAGGAGACGAATTGTTGAATAAAGTTTTTTGTTTTGTTTTTTTTGCACACAAAAAGTATTCTCGTAGCTTCGTATAATTGCGGATGAATCACTGATGTCACATGGATTATTTTACAGATCTCCTTGCTACGTTTCTGGGTCTGGGAACATTTCAGTTGCCTTGCTGTCTATTCAGCAACAGGAGATTCCATCAGAAATATCTGAATTTGTGTTCCGAAGATGAACGAAGGTCTTACGGGTTTGAAACGACATGAGGGTAATTAATTAATGACATAATTTTAATTTTTGGGTGAACTAACCCTTTAACCTCTAACACACGCAGTGTACCACCGGCGACACACTGGAAGGCTAACAGGTTAAAAACGTTCTGAAACCACCCACGTGTTGCGTGCAACCAGCCTGTCATTAACGCCAAAACGTTGCTGTGCAGTGCAAACAACCTGAAATATGCACTTCAAATACTAACAATCTAACAGAGTTGTCATGCTTTACTGCTGGGGCTTATTTTTATTGTTGGACATAGCGGTCCTGCCTTTTGAGTTGACGCAGTAGCGTGCTTGTGTCGGTAGGAGGCGCAATATGTTTGACACTCACTGCTGTTAATCACTGGAAAGAGCTGGAAACACTGAACCCACACCAGTGAGGGGTCTAATTTACAGAAAAAAAGAAGAAAGAGATATATAATTATGCTTTAAATCTACTACAGACCCTGAAAGAAGAACTTTTTCTTTCTGTTTGGAAACCACCATGATATTCTACCATCAGGTAAGGATTTAAATTGTCAACAATATTTTAAGCATATATGGTGGGTCTCTGCTGAAGGACTAATTTTGTTACACCTTAAAATAAGTTGAATGATAAGTTGAATTTAGTACTTGTGCCAAAATGAAATCTTAAAAACATTTAAAGGTGATAAGAGAAGTTAAAAAAGCTTATGCAAAGTAAATAATGTTATCTGTATGTAAAAAAAATCTTTATTAAAATTGTACATAATTTTTCACATTTTAATTGACATTTTAAATTAAATTGTTGGGGTCAATACAGTCCGTTAAAAATACTTTTATTCAGTAAGGATGCATTAAATTGATGAAAAGTGATTTCTGAAGGATCACGTGACACTGAAGACTGGAGTAATGATTCAGAAAATTCTGCTTTGCGTCAAAGTAATAAATTACGTTTTAAAATATATTCACATAGAAAATAGTTATTTTAAATTATTTTTATTTTACAATTTTTATTTCACAATATTACTGTTTTTCCTGTATTTTTTATTTTTTTTTAAATGCAGCATTGGTGAGCATACTGACCCCAAACTTAGCTATATATATATAAAAAAAAAATTTAAGTATGCTAAAATTATTCTACATAATCTCTCAATATCATAAAAGTGCATAATAATTATACACAAATCAGAAAAATGTGAAATGTCAAGCTACCCATCATGTGTGCAGTGAAGTCTTGTGTAAAGGTGTGTGTAGTTGGGTGTTCTCTGGGTTTTGCACCATGAGACGTAACTCTGGCAGTGATGCCACTGTTGTGCTAAAAGTGGGCAGAAAGAAACTGGCTTGCGATCGACCCTGCTGTCCTGTATGGTGGACCGGGGGCTTGGAACGAGGCCGGATAACCCAACCCAGACCTCTGTGTGTTAGTGCCCATGTCAGCCTGTGAAACCCTTTCTAAATGCTCCATTATTCTCCATCAATGTTTCTTTGTATTTGGGTGTTGTAGATTGTAACGTGTTTTTGTAACTATGTGACACAAGAAATAGATGAAATGAAGCTGCACTTCACATGGGTTGTGACCTAGAGTCTTGAACAGAGGTCAAAGGTCGACTCTACAGCAAGCTGAAATAGTAAGTAAAACACACACACACTGGTTGCTCCTCGAGGCGTTGCAGCACAGCTGAATTTGCCGTTTCTGTGTCATGAGGAAGCAAAGAGCAACAGGGCACTAGAAACTACACTTTGTACCCATAATTCCACAGTGCAAAGATTGAATGACAGGACAGACCCTACAAACCAGCATGAGACCCTGTTTCAAGCAGGGATGTGAATCCTGTAAGATTGGTCCTTAACCTCATCTTAAAGACCCTACAAACAGAGAAAGTTGAAATAATAGACCAATTTTTTCCCATTTCCATACAACTGTACATGGCTGTTATCTGCACTATTTATATTTATAGTAATATTTCAAGATGAACACTTACTGGACTGAAGCAGCATAGGTTTACTTGATTACCCATACATCAGTTATCATTTTATTTGATAAAATGTATCAAATAAGATCAGCAGGTTTTTTAGGAATGTTTATTTGTTCATCTCTCAATCATCATTGGATTGCATCGCATATATTTTGATCATAAAACAAAGCATAAATGTGACCCTGGACCACAAAACCAGTCTCAAGTTGCACAGGTATATTTGTAGCAATAGCCAAAGATACATTGTATGGGTCAAAATGATCAATTTTTCTTTTTCTTTTGCCAAACTCCATGAGTATATTAAGTAAAGATCATGTTCCATGAAGATATTTAGTAAATTTCCTACCGTAAATATATTAAAGCTTAATTTTTGATTAGTAATATGCATTGCTAAGAACTTCATCTGGATCACTTTAAAGGCGATTTTCTCAATATTTAGATTTTTTTGCACCCTCGGATTCCAGATTTTCAAATAGTTGTATCTCTGCCAAATATTGTTCTATCCTAACAAACCATACATCAATGGAAAGCTTATTTATTCAGCTTTCAGATGATCTATACATCTCGATTTTGAAAAATTGACCCTTATGACTGGTTTTGTGGTCCAGAGTCACAAATATCATCCATCTTACACAGACTTATTATAGGGAGATATGAACACTGATATTTATATGCATTTAATGTAAGTAGTCTGTTATGAAGAACTAATTGGTTTTCAAGCAATCAGAATTTCATCTACTTTTGGCCACATACATATTAGCAACAGCACCAAATCGCATCATTTTACTTAGTTTGGGTCTGAATACAGTTGTTTTTAATTAGTATGAACTCTATATTCTCACTATGTCATACTATGTGCATTAAACACTTGGACTATCAAGTGTGATTCTCAATATAATTAATTTATAATTTATGCATTTAGCAGAGGCTTTTATCCAAAGCGACTTACAGTGCATTCAGGCTATACATTTTCACCAGTATGTGTGTTCCCTGGGAATTGAACCCACGACCTTTTGCGCTGCTAACGCAATGCTCTACCACTGAGCCACTAGGAACAAAATTAATATAAATGCACATATGCAACAATTTTTTATTTTATTTTATCTAAAGGTATAAACAACAGTTCCATTAAAACAAAATAAAATTGGCCTAATATTTCATGTCACAGGGATAAATGGGGTCAAAAATAAATTATTTCACAGATTTCCCCTAAAATCTGTGCAGAAAAAAGTGCAGATCTCTCCTGCCCATGAAACCACATGCTTTGTGTTAAGTGCATTGTGATTATTTTTACTTTCTCAAAAATGGAGCATCGCTTTAATCTTTATTTTGCTTTAATTTCAGGAACGTGACGAACCACATGGAACAAGTCAGCTGACTGCAACATTTACACCTGTTGTGTGTTATATACCTGTGTCTGCAGTTGTCAATCTCCACCTGCTTTTTGGAACAGCTGAACAAGATCATAACCCACATTAGTGCATGACACTTTATTCTTTAACGAGCCACGAACATTACAATTGTTTCAAATCAATAATCCATTTATTTTGAAGGCCATGTCAACTAGTCATTATCACAAAATAAACCCTCCGAGTTTTGTTGCTATGTTTTTTGTTGTTGTTTTTATATAATTTATAAAGTAAGCTTTACTTACAATGCAGTGTTTAATTATAGCAGATTTTATTAAACTAACAAATTGACAAATGTAATTATCCTTGTTTAAATCAATACATAAATAACAGGTTGTTTCAGGTTTGTCCAGCATGTGAATTTACATGTTTTGTTCCTGTTGGTATCGTGTCCTTTTAAAGGTGAGGTGGTTTTGGGAGGCCTCCCTGGACTAATATATACTGATTCCTTGTTTCTTTCGAAAGGTCGAGTAAAAGGATACGTGCTGTTGTGTTTGTCCTTCGAACAAGTGCTGTACTTTGTGTACCTGTGCCTCACCAAAAAAAAAGAAGAAAAAACAACCCATACACACAATTTAAGTTTCAAACATTTACTCAATGAATAATATCTGAACAAATTGATGGAGGTCAAATAAATTAGTATTTAGGAGCCTTAACAAGTCCCCATGCTAATTGTGCTGCTCTCCTAAGAGGCGCAAAATAAAATAATAAACATGATTTTATTGTACATAAAATCACTTCATTCATAACAATGTGAAACTGTACTAAAGCCTAGTGCACACTAGAAGACAAAAGCTTGTCCTTTGTGTCTCATGTCTGCAAAATCAACTCAAAATCACATACATGTACATGGATCTGTGCAGAAACAAAATTTCAAGATCGAGGAGGAGAATGATCTTGAAATGTGCACTTGGAACTTTTTGTGGAATGTGCCAGTTGTTTAGTATTAATGAAATGCAACTTGAGATTTGATTTGTTAGGCTAGTGTAAGAGAAGTTTATAAAACTGCCTACTGTGAGTCAAGGAGATGTTTACATTATGCACACACACTTTCAGGTTTATATGCAGATGTGTTTTATAATCCTGCACATACACAGTCGCTGGGCCTTGATTCCTCAAACTCTGTATTTTGTTTACCGTGACACTATAATTCCACTTCATCTACACGCTTAAAAATAAAGGTGCTTCACGATGCCATAGAAGAACCTTTTTGTCTAAATGGTTCCATAAAGAACCTTTAACATCTGAAGAACCTTTCTGTTTGACAAAAGGTTCTTTGTGGCGAAATAAGGTTCTTCAGATTACAAAAAGGTAAGAAAGAGATGGTTCTTTAAAGAACCTTTGACTGAATGGTTCTTTGTGGAACCAAAAATGGTTCTTCTATGGCATCGCTTGAAGAACCTTTATTTTTAAGAGTGTAGGTTTAATGTTAATAGTAATCTTGTTCCAAGCACATTACAGACAAACCCTGAGAAACACAGTAAGTAATTTCACAGTTCAAGTACAAATCCCATCACAAACTCTCCAGACTGCTCGAAAAAGCAGTATCCTTCCTGTGAAAACTACAACATGAGAGAAACATCCTCCCAGAACAAGCGCACACACATACGAACACAACATGCACCCTGTAAAAAGACATAATATATAACCTTCACTCGTTCCTATTAAGTGAATTCAGTGTAGACGTCTTGGTTGTGTTGCAGGTTTTGGCGTAGAGTCCCAACATTTCCTGACTTCAAAGGAAGGGTGCTTCCAAACATTGCTAAAGATCCATATTCTTCTGAGCTGAACGTTAAAACGGGTGTGGCTATAGTTTACATCCTTCAAAAAGCAACTTAGAAGAGCATTCCAGGAACAATCCTGCTGTTGCAACCAAAAGTTGCGCATCTTGCTTATGGGTGTCGTGGTTGTAGAGCAAGACCATCCTCATAGAAACTTTTTCCTTGGGTTACTTCTTGGAATTGACCCTACTATCCTTGTGCTTGCAGCCCAGATCCTTAACCAAAAGTTCACCAAAAAAAGACTCATTTGGGAAGGGGTTGCACGGTTAAATAAATGTCCTTAGACATTCTAACTTCACCTTGGACCTTTCAGTCAAAGGAAAGAGATTCTTCTGAAGGTGTACCAATAGGGTTAAAGGGTCTTCAGGTGACTCATTGAAGTAAATTAGAGGGTTTGAATGTAGAGTAAGACCGTTCTCTCAGAAACTCTCCTTTCCTTGGGATAAATCTTGGAACTGACCTTATTATCATTGTGCTTGCAGCCCAGATCCTTGCCCACAAGTCCACCAAGCAGGACTCAAGATATCATTTGGAAGGGAATACATGGTCAAAGAAATGTCCTCCAGTTGGTTTTCTCCAATTAAGAACAGTCTTAACTTGACTATTTTGGCAAAAGGAAAGAGATTGTTCTGGAGGATTTTTTATTAGGGTCAAAGGGTCTTCATTTGAGTAACTAAAGTAAAAGAGAAAGGGGATGTAGAGCAAGACCATCCTCTTGGAAACTCCTTGGGTTTCTTCTACTTGGAAATGGACAAGGATCTCCTATCTTTGTGCTTGCAGCCCAGATCCTTAGTCAAAAGTTCACCAAAAAGGACCCACTTGCCAAGGGGCTGCATGGTCAAAGAAATGTCTTCCAGTTGTCTTTGTTCCCACTCGACAGTCTTCACCTTGGAACTTTTGGGCAGAAGAAAATGAGTCTTCCGTAAGTGTTTCTATAGGGTTTAATGTTCTTCAGTTGAGTTTTTGAAGTAAAACTGAGGGTGGGGATGTAGTGCATGCCTTTTCTGAACTTGCATTCACCAACCTCCTATGTTTGCAATTGATGTTTGACAAATTTGAAGTCCGTAGTGGCTGGCAGAGTTCAGCTATTCTGTTGGCCCTCCAGAACTTATTGTACTGACCCCACTTTTGTTCTCTGGAAGTCTCCAATTCTCTCGCTCTTCATTGCCTTTCTCTTGATCATCCCTATGTTGGTCTCAGGAGTACTTGGTATTTGAGATCTTCTTCCACAATAGTGTTTTGAGGTTGTTCAAAACAAGGGAATGGTGCACTTCCATCTGTGAGGCAAGTCCGCTGAGCGTCACACAGGTGCGTAGCTGTTTCTCCAGGTCCTCCCTCAGGTCTGACGGCGCTCCGAAGAGTAGGAAGTCTTGCAGGAGGGCACACACCTTGGCCAAGTTGGGCTGCACCACCTCCACGTTGCACTGCCTTGCCAATCGGTCACACGTTGCTGTGCAATCTCGCCCATAAGTGCAATCGGCATTTGCTTCACAAGTTCTCCCTCGCAGAAACCCCTTGACGGTTGCCTCCGATGCTACGCTTTGAAGGTCTGCCATTTTGAAGTCATATTTCACATTGTAGCCGACCCGTCTTGGGCTTGCGTCACATATGTATAAGCTTCCGTATACGCCATGGAACACCTCTTCAACAAACTCTAGAAGTCCAATGGTGATTCGGGCTCTGCGTGGCCATGCAGGAGCAAGCCACTGGTTAAGAGCGACACCCAGCGCCTCAGGAAACACTGGCTGCAGCCAACCGGGCACCTCCAGCCTGAAGAGGGCGCTGTATGCTACGGGTTCAGTCACATAAAGGTCTCCGCAGAAGCCCAGCAAGCGTGGAGCATGTTCTTTATCTTGCAGTGCCACCATTAAAACAAATTCATTGATCTGAAGCAAAGCCCACACGGATTTCGCCTCCGCTAACGAAACTTTGCCATCACTGTTGACATCCGCCAGAGAAATCACGCGAGCTACAAGAGTGCTAAGAGATGATTGCTCACCAACACTGTCCTGTGAATGAATGGAAGAGGGAGAAAGAGATTTTAGAACATCCAATGTTTTATTTCGTAGACTGAATATAATTTATTAGTAATCGAAATTACAAAATGTTTATATTGTTCATACATAAGCAGGGTTTGAATTGAACTTTTTCACTAACCAGCCAATTTGGCTACTACATTTTTAAGTTACCGGCCATTCATAACTTCTACTAGCCACAAAATAAATAAATAAATAAAAATTACCAAAATCAACCATCACTGATCATAATGGGTTCTATTGTATTTTGTTGCGCCGCTTGTGTCCGGTGTAGACATAGTGTGAGTTTTCAGTCATTTTTTAACTCTTCGTTATTGCTTCAATGCAAAGGAAACCAAGTTCAGTATTTGCACTAAATCTGCACAGATTTGGCTTAAATGAACTTGCCCAAGAAATTAATGAGTGAACAATTTACGAAAAAGTAACCTGCCAAATTGGCTAGTGATCTGCCAGCGTTACCCTCCACAGCTGATTTTTACCCGCATTTGGTGGGTTGGAGGGTGTTAATTTCAAACCCTGTACATAAGTAGTAATAAATAACAAATTATTAAAAAAATAACTAAAAATAAGATATGAATAGCAATTCAAATTGCCCTGTTAAATGGCTTGATGAGAGCAACTGTATTTCCTGCAATTTCCCACACTTCATTGGGGGGTAGGACACTGAAAGGCTTGTTCCTTTAAAAAAATAGCCAACAATAACCTTTATCTTACGTCACAGTCATGAACTATGATTTACTACTTTCTATTTCTAGTCAGAGGTGGGTGGTATGTATGATTTAGGAGAAGGGGATGTTTTCCTTTTAGAGAAAAAGCGATGTATTTGTGTCGGTATGAGATCATTGTCAGTATTTTTGGATTGTTTTCTTCTGAGATAAAGAGAAAAAATTATTTAATTTATTTTAGTAGTAGCTATATACACTAGCATACAGATTAGCTTCAACATGAACCTACATGGACTACAAACCACAAAACTCATTTTTATTTCATGAGATCTTTAAAGTACGGTCTTTTTTAGCATTATGCATTATACGGCCATTTACAGCACTTTGTGTGGGTTGTGTTTAAGTGTGTGTATTAGTGTTGTTCTCCCCTGTGACACTGAGAGTGAGTGTATTGTTCTGCCTGTGACCTTTTCAAGCTCCTTCAGTTAGTTATTTTTGGCTTCTCTTCCCTGTTACCCCACTTCCTTCCCTGCTCTCTCTCCATTTTCACCCTCCTACAGGGGACCTTGAGGAACAGCCGAAAGCTCAGAGAGGGTTAGACTGTCTTATATCTGTTTCTGCTTTGCTAAGCAGGACATAAACATCTCCAACCAGTCACAACTAGGGCTGGATGATATATTGAATATTCATATGATATATTTCTGATCATTTTATTGGTGAATTCAACTAATCAACATTGCAAATCATTGCAATATACTGTATGTTACATTTAAAATTGACAAAGGTGGCATGAGAGTTGATAAGTTTAATTCATTTTGGTGAATCAGTTTAAACTGTCCCTTTTGGAAAGTTGATTCAATTATTCATTCGATCATTCATTTTTTTTTTCAATCAATATATGCTGATTAAAACACTGATTTTGAGCTAGAATCTTACTTGCATTAAACATTCTGAATCTGCTTGAAAACAATAACTGTTAGGTTAAAATAATGGTTCACATTATCATATCGGGACATCTATTAATTGACGTCAAAAGATTGAAAAATATTGAGATACAATATTTTTAGCTATATATACCAGCCCTAGTCACAACATCTGTACCACAACAATTCAAGTTCAAATTAAAAACATCAAGAGCTAGAATTTAAGGACAAGCGTTCTAGAACTAGAATATAAAACTGGTTTCTGTGTCAACTACAGGTCTGATTTATTGTTATATTTGTGTATCCTGTGAAAATGAAGAAAAAAGTAGATAAAAAGACCTTGAGAAAGGAATGCAGCATCGCTCTGAATTCATCCATGGATGTTCCGCGGGTGGGTTTATCGTAGATGCTGTTGTCATGCCGTAGTGGAGAGTCAGGACCGTTTTCTCCTCTCATGCTCTCTTCAATCCCACACTTCACCAATACGGCTTTCTCCTTCCACACAGCACCGTATATCTGCAATATAGTATATTACATATAAATACATATTATGTGTGCCAGATGTCATTGTATATATGCCTTTTTTCACATTGTGACCAACAATAAATATATATATTTTTTTATACATTATTTATATATCACACTTCCCCCACATATTCTAATTAATGTAATGTAAAAATAAATAATTTAAATAGAAAAATATTTATACCTAGAATTTGTAGTAAATTAAGCTATACAAATACACTGTTGTTCAGTTTGTTGAGTAATAATACTAATAATTACTTTTAAAAAAAAAGATAGCAAAATAATTGTATATTTTGCAGTATTGAGAATCGCGCAGATTTTTGTAAAAGCAAATATAAAGTAACATTTTTAGATGCATTGCCTATTTTGGGGATAAAATTGGTCTGAAAAATTATCATTTAAATATAATTTAAATATGACCTGGACATTTTTTATGCAAATCAATTATCTATTTTAGAAAGTTTACCTGCTGTGTCGGTGACGTTGAAAGACAGCGTTGAAGAGACAGTGTTTTCTCCTCGCAGAGAGACTTACACACTGACCCTGAGATAATACCTCTGCGATAATGATCACACTGAAACACACACACACACACACAGGAAACAGACAGGCATCAACCACAAACATCTTGTCATCTTTTCTCGATTTAAAAGCCTTGTGCCAACAACCGGAGGACAAACTGGCCAGTCAGAGGACAGAGGGCTTCATGACGTCATGATGGACTGGTGGCTTGGGCAGATGATGACCCACAAATGCACAGATCAGCCTAAAATTACTACTACTCATCTGCGTTCTCGCTTTCCCTTATCATTTTCATTTCTGATATCTACCAAAGCGGTTGTCAGTGCACATGTTGCAAAACAAGAGCTGAAAAGGGCTTTTCCTCCCCTCGGCCTCACCAAGTGTCTAAACTACAGCACTGACACACACACACACACACACACACATTATATATATATATATATATATATATAGATAGATAGATAGATAGATAGATAGATAGATGTATATTCTAACGTTATTTTTAAGGTTCTGAAAGCCCAAATGTTTTTTAAAGGGATAGTGCATCAAAAACGTTGCTCAAAGTGAGGTTTTTCAGCAACTAGTACCTTAAAGGTATAGTTCACCCAAAAATGAAAATGTGTCATAATTCACTCACCCTCAAGTCGTTACAAACCTGAATTTCCTTCACACAAAATAAGTAACCAAACAGTTGACAGTAGCCATTGACTTCCAGTTTTCCATTCAATGGAAGTTAATGGGGACCGGCAACTGTTTGGTTGGCCATTTTCTTCAAAATATCTTCTTTTGCGTTTAGCAGAAGACATAAATGCATACAGGTTTGGAACAACTTAAGGCTGAGTAAATTATGTCAAAATGTTTTTCATTTTTTTGGGTGAACTATTCCTTTAAATCTAGGTTTGGAATATAGTGCACAGGTTGTATGGACAACTTTTATGGTACATTTTTGTTTGCCATTTTGAAGCTTGACCACACTAGTTACGATACACTACAGATGTTTGAAAAGCACAATCTAATTGCTCCACTAAAAATGCCACAGGATAGAAAAATACGAGTAGATTATCTTTTTTAAGAAAAAACTATGACTGTGAATGTAAATCATCACAGTAAGAGGAAGTTCTACTTTCCTGAGAGGTTTGTGTTTACATCCTGAACAATAAAATAAGTAACAATAAAAAAGGGGCTTTCATAATGGTATAATTATGATCTGTCAACTCTCTCTTGCTTCCTCCTTTTAATTTTCCAGTTCCTCTCTCATTCTGCAGCTATGTACAAGGACTTCCTGTCAGTGAAATGCTAGAAGGCAAAACAGCTTCAATATTACACCATCTGTGTGTATGGACTGTATGTGAACACACTGAAGTGTTTGTCAATCATCATGAATCATCATCAGACACTCACACTCTGTCTTAACCTGCAATGCAATGAAGTGGCAAATCCTGTCTATTCCATGTTGCTTTCTCCTAAGTGGCGAGGAATGGCGCTCATGGGAAGGGATGTGCAACTCATGCATTATGGAGGATGCTGTGACTTACGATGAGCATGGTACAGACGTGTCCTCTGCAGAGCTCTGAATAAGAGGAATACTGCATATAGATCACCCAGCTGGCCACCAGAATCCCAAACCACGCCACCAACAGGTACTTGACCTTAACTGCAGGTAAACGGGACTGAAGGAGACATAATACACTTAAATGTACACACAACAATATTTCACACAACATATATAAGCTCTCGTTTGTATTGTATTGCATTTTTAATGCAGATCTTATTTTCACTTTCATACATGGAAATATGTATTGGATACATATCAGAATTTTGCAAAGTGGCTTCAGTGTAAAAATCATGCAATTTTTATAGATTCATTTTCATAAATCATATTTGTATTGTGTTAGCTGTATTTTACATGGATTGATTTGAATTGGAATGCAGGATATATATATATATATATACATACAAGCAAAAAATAAGCAAAACGTAGTATTAATTCCAGTGCTGTCAAACGATTAATCACATCCAAAATAAAAGTTTGTTTACATAATATATGTTTGTGTACTGTATATATTTATTATGTATATACAGTGGTGTGAAATTTTTCACACCACTGTATATATATATATATATATATATAAATACACATACATATGACTGGGTGCCGTCAGAATGAGATTAATTATCCACTGATAGTTTTGAAACATCTTACCTTAGCACTTCTTGGCACATACCTTAAAAGTTCATGATGTATGCATGAAATAATTATTATTTTGAGCCCATCAATTTCAATGAATCCACTGATATAGTTCTTAATTTCCAGCCTAAATGGTTAGTTCACAAATTGATCTGATTCGGATCTCAAATTTAGCTCAGTAACTTCAATATCAGCCTGTTCTTTGCATAAAACTATTATATGACTTCAAGAGACTTGCAATATGGAGTACAAGTCATATGGACCACTTTTATAATCCATTTATAATGCTTTTGCATCATTCTTGAAGACTGAAAGCCTCAGTCCCCATCTACTGTAATTGCACGGGGGGAAATACTACTAAAACACTAATTTTTCCTTTTGTGTTCTACAGAGTAAAGAAAGTCATACAAGTTTGCGACAACACGAAGGTGAGTAAATAAATAATGACAGAATTTTCATTTTGTAGTGAACTATCCCTTTAATAATGGTCTGTCGTCTGCTTAACCTGAGGAACTGTGTTTTGTTTAACTTCAGGTCGAATCCCTGCAGTTTTCGTCCTCTTGTAAGAGAGAAACGAAAGATGCATTTGTCATCTGTGACATCTTCAGCGCAGGGTTCAGCAATGAATATGACAGATTTGACCTACACCATCTCAAACGGTCACAGTGTTACAGTGTGCACTTACAGTGAGTGCACTTATGAAAGAGGGCTCTTAGTGCGGATCTACAGAAATACTGTCAGCATGCGGTGTGCATTAAGCACTCAGACCTGCCGTGTGTGTGTGTGTGTGTGTGTGTGTGTGTGATTACCTAAAGCTGGAATTAACGGCAACAATTAAAATGACCGTTCCTCTTTCATATGATTTATGTAGATTGCCTTTTAAAAAATCTGAAAAATGCAATAGAAATAAAAAAGGAAGCTACAGTGATGGTAATGTATATGGATCACACAATGTATATTGTCACACTGGCTCACAAAGACATTTCAGTAATTATAAGGAGTACAGTTATGCATGCATTTTCTTTATGCATTACCTTTAACATAATCACAGTTTCATAAATTTGCTTACATTTTTTTTTTTTGAAAAGCCTATAATACGTTATCTTATGGCAGGTTCCCCCTATATAACCGGGGCATGTTGTCACAAAACTGTTTTTCTGAGCAAAAATTGTGAAATGTTTAATATAGAGTAAAATGTGTGACAACTAGCCCCAGTTTTCCTTATCATGGTGCTGAATGACTTCCATCTTCATGCATCACGATATTATTTATGCAGTATTCATGGTAATACCATGCCCAGGAAACACTTACCATGGTGTCATACTCAAATACATGGTAATACCATGGTACTTTTGTGTTATTTCTAAATCTTTATAAGGAAAAACATAACCAGACATGGTCTTTCTATTGAAAAAGTTACCTGTAGACCCTTAGACAAGGGACAAAAGAGCACCAGGTGCACCAGCTTGCGTAAACTCCTCGGCATCTTCACAGTAACACTGATGATGCACAACACAAATAAAGATTGCTCTCCAAACACGCCTTCACTTTCTCATCTCGTCTCCTCCATTACAGGCGGCCCAGCAGTGTTCTCCAGCGCACACAAGAGCGAAAATACACATTTACTCTTATTTCATCACCATGCGCTTTCATTTCGAGAAGCAATCGGCCGTGCGATGGAGAACCATGCCATGCTGCTGGTGCTCAACTCAAGGACACGCGAGCTCCAGGCATCATCCTCGCGCGGCCAAAGATGCGTTAAAAACCAGCTCTGACATCTGCGCGTTATTTAGACCGACGTTTGATTCTAAGGGACGTATTGTGCCAAAGATCAGTGCGAATCTGGTGGACGAGATGGTGCTGGAACCACTGACGATCAGCTGGAGACGCGGCCTCTCTGCGACTCTACAAAGCGTCTTAAAGGGGAAGAGACCCTGATTTCCGCTACCGACAGAAAACAAACAACACTGTCTCTTTAAATCTCACTGAATAGAAATAAGGGGGAAATAGGCTATCTTCAAATATCATCAAATAAAATATGTGACCCTGGACCACAAAACCAGTCATAAGTTGCACAGGTATGTTTGTAGCAATAGCCAAAAATACATTGTATAGGTCAAAATTATCGATTTTTCTTTTATGCCAAAAATCATTAGGATATTAAGTAAAGATCACGTTCCATAAAGATATTTTGTAAATTTATTACAGTAAATATATCAAAACCAAATTTTTGATTAGTAATATGCATTGCTAAGGACTTCATTTGGACAATTTTAAAGGCGATTTTCTCAATATTTCGATTTTTTTTTTGCACCCTCAGATTCCAGATTTTCAGATAGTTGTATCTCGGCCAAATATTGTTCTATCCTAACAAACCATACATCAATGGAAAGCTTATTTATTCAGCTTTCAGATGATGTATACATCTCGATTTTGAAAAATTGACCCTTATGACTGGTTTTGTGGTCCAGGGTCACATATAACAAAAATGAGACAATTATATTTCATTTCGATTTTTAATTACCTTTAACTTCGCTATATATATATATTTTTAATATAAGAACATCCATTAACTTTGACCACAGACAATGTGGTATAATTAAGACAAAATAGCTTTAAATGTGATTAAATACAATAAAATATCAAATAAAAATAGATGCATACCTTTGATTTTAAATACGTTAGGATAGCCTATAATTAAGATCAAAACTCCATGGGGCTTAATAGGGAAAACAAATATAGAATAAAATCCATTTAAAATGAATAATCAACAATAATGTTTTAGCATATAATAAAACAGAAAAATAGAGAATTACTTTAAATAGAATGGAATAGAAAATAAGAAAAATCTATAAATTCAACCACGTTTTCTTCACATTGGGTAATTTATCAATAATAATGATTAAAAAACAGAAAACATTTGAATATCAGATTACAGTGTGCATATATATATATATATATTTTTTTTTATTATTATTATTAAAAGGTATATTAAAAATAACCCTATAAAATTTGATCACAGACAAAAGGTTATAATTAGGACAAATAAAGAACAAATAGAATTTAAGATTTAAATTTGATTCAACAATGTTATAGAATCCTTTTTGTTATTGAATCCCTTTAAATGTGACTAAATGAGAAAATAATTTTCAATTCAGCCGTGTACACTGAGTATTTGGTGGTTGACGTGTCAGATATTATCAAACAGTAAACATCTAAAACATGAAAACACACACGACAATTCAGTTATTTAAAGATCAAGTTAAACTGTTTGTACATTTTTATAATGCATGTGTAATGCAACATTCGTGTTGTTGTATTATGAGTCTCTCTGGTTGAACCTTTTCTTATGTCAAGTCTTCACATTCCTTCTACAGCCAGGTTTGTGTTTGGACAGGTTTGATCTTGCATGCGGCACTTTGAGAACGAATCATTATGCAGTGCAAAGACAGTGTACAATAGTGTGTACGGTCACTGCAAGTGCAAATATAGGTTAAGGGTGATGGGTGTGTGTGCATGGACAGTGTGTTTACTTCTCATGTGACTTTAATTAAAATAATATTTTAGCACGTAGTATTTTATATTTCACATTTGCTTACTTTCAAAGAATTTTAAGTTGCATATAATACAGTTTTCAAGTAGAAAATTGTGTGCAATAAATTCTTGCAATTCTTGTTAAGGACAACAAAGGGCGATAAAACACTGAAGATGTATTAATTTTTGTTAAAATAGCTAATATATTCAACGATAAAACACCACTTCTTGTTATATTTCTGGATGACCTCCATATGAAAGTTCATACAGTATCTCATCAGTGTGACAACATCTACTCTGGGACAATGTTTAGCTCAAAATTGTCACTGACATGATATAGTTCCTTGAACGGTACTCTCTGACGTCATGGTATGAAGAAACTCTGCTGTGATTAGCTGTTTAAGCTTTTATGACCTCAAAAGAACTCTTTCCATATTAATCCACATTAAGATACTAATTCAGTGTGGTCGCTTTCATGTGACTCATGTGTCTTAGAAGAGGGTTCATATTAGAGTTCATATTGACATAATAATACACACAAAAAAGTAAGCACTAAAAACATATATACATTTCAGATGAATTGTGAATAAACACACACACACACACACAGTCACAGAGCTGTAACTGTGGTCAGGTCACATTTAAACACCTAAGTGACTCTGTGACCGCAGCATGAGGATCTACTGTATCAGATTACACACCCTGATCAGCCATTTAATCTTGTTAACTGCACCTCCTATAATCCTTAATCTGCCTACCGGCTTCTCAACACTTGGCATCATGATTTTTCCTATACAAGCATTAGGAAAACTTCTCTTGCAATATAGCAGTGTTATTTTAGTATAATTTAAATACTGTTTTTTTTTTGTTGCATTTTCTATTTTAATTTTAGTTAAAGTTTTAGTAATTTTATAAATACAAATCATAAATATATAAATAAAATGAAAAATATGTCTTAATATATCAAATTATTTGTATATTTTATTTCCGTTAACATTTTATTTCAAGTAAAAAAAAAAGGTTTTTATTGGATAATAACTGAATATAGCACATTGTGTTAATCTACAAACAGTAAAGTACAGTATGTGTGCTGTGCCTATGGAACAACTTGTTTTTATTAAATGCACACACACACAGTAAGTAAAGTAAGTAAATGAATGAATGAAAGGATGGATGGATGGATGGAAACTGAACTGGTAATTTTCTGCCAGGACATTGTCCAGTAATTTTATGGACATTTCCGTTAACTCTAAAACACAATGAATGCAAGGAAGTGCAAAATTCAAAGTACAGCTAAAACACCTGCAAAAAAAAAATCAATGCAGTACATTGTGCTGTATTTTTACTGATGATGATTTTTTTTTTACAGTGAAGAAATAAGAATTATTAATGCACTGCAATTTTGTTTTTCAAATTTATTAACTTATAATCCTTTTTTATTTAAACTGCATGTAAAATACCCACACAGATTGGACATAAAATATGCACCGTTTGCACAGACACATCAGTCTTTTCCAATAGGTATTTCCATAATCAAATCAGATGTAAATACTTTTGTTCGGTGGGATCAGTGCTCATGACTTGTCCCTGTAACTGGATGGTCGTTAATTAACAGCAGTGAAAATTTTCATAAGAAACTGCACACTGCACTGTTCCAGAACTTTTTCAGGCATTTCTTACACACACCAAATGTTGGCACACATGTCTTTGTTCTAATAAAGTCGTTTCAGGGAACACTGTCTGCACCAAACACACATGACAGGGAAACACACACATGGGAGGGATTCAAACTTACAGCAGCATCTTGTGTGCATTAAATAGAGCGTGGGGAGTCCGATTCATTTGAACGAATCGGTTCGTTCGGATGGTTCGTTTCAGTGAACTAAAAATGCTTCACTTGTTCAACCAAATCATCACTCAGGTTATTGTAGTAGATAAGATTGTTTAAAAAAATCAAAGGTTTTTTCCAGTAACAATGTGGCATGTAGTTTTAATTCTCCTTGTTGACACAACAACAACTTAATCATTTGACCCCCAAAAAAGCATTATTATTATTATTATTATTTAATTGTCATATTTTTAAACATATATTGTAACTCACAAGCGTTTTATGCAAAATATGAAATAATATGGCATATTATTATTTATTTGTATTGTGTTTATTATTTTTAATGTATTTTATTTATTGTTTTGCATGCTGCCAAAGCATAAATATACATGCAAACAGTGACAGAAAAATACATATATATATATATATATATATATTAACAATAAATAATAACATAATAGCCTAATGAACAAGATTTTCGCCAACATTTTCAGACTATTTTCGTGGTCTGAACATATTTTTATTAGTGGTATATTATTGTTAGGCTTATTATTAGTATTTTACATTTTTTGCATATACTATTGATAAAGCACACACAAACAGTGATAGGAAAAAATAAAGAACCAGTAATGTTACGAAAAAAAAACAACTGCAATATACAGAATTACAAATGTATTTATTTAATGGTTGATAATACAACGTTTAGCCGTTTAATCTAAGTAACTATAATTGTGGTAGTTTGGTGGAAATGTCTAGTTGTAAGCGAGTCATTCACCAACGCTCAGACTGAATCTCAAAGAACCGGTTCAAAAGAACGATTCGCGAATCGAACAGCGCCAGTTACACACGCGGCGGACGGCCAAAGGTTCCACACGCATCGCTCTCAGTTGATAACCCGCGCCTGGCTCTCCATAAACCTCCGGTTCTTGTTGACATCCACCTCATTCGCCCGGTATTACGTAAACGACAAACAGGGAGAACGGTAAAGTTGCTCAAGGGTGCGACTTGGACGCCGGCCAAAGGTTCCACACGCATCGCTCTCAGTTGATAACCCGCGCCTGGCTCTCCATAAACCTCCGGTTCTTGTTGATATCCACCTCATTCGCCCGGTATTACGTAAACGACAAACAGGGAGAACGGTAAAGTTGCTCAAGGGTGCGACTTGGACGTGGTGTCTGATGTAGACTCGGTTCGGAGTTGATTCCCCTCCACTCCACACCGCTGGCCTTCTATCATTTCTCGACAGCCGGGAAAGAGGCGCTGGTCGCGGGCATGGATGCCGTGTGGATGCTGCCTGTGCTGCTGGTGCTCCCGCTCCTGTTATGGACCAGCAGCACGTTCGTTTTCTATTTCAAAAAGTGCTTCTATGTGGCGTACATGATGCTGCTGGCCGTTATCTCCATACCGATTTGCATTCTGAAAAGCGGCGGCAGGGACATCGAGAACATGAGGTGAGTTGTCAACAACGCAAGTCACATAATGTTACGTTTCTGCACTCGTGCATTGCTTTAGGACAATGGGCTGTCATTTTATGTGGTTATAGAGTGTTACAGTAACATATGTTTCATAGCCATATCACAACATACATTCAATTGACTGAAACAGGTTGCTATATACATACAGTCATACCTTTTATCATTTATGTTTAAACCCTGTAAAATGCTCTTTTATGCACTCACATATGCGTTTAATGACTGAAAGAAAGGATGCATTTGTAACGGAATGCACTGCATCTGTTTAACGTAAGTTACCCCGGACAGATGTTCGGATCACGGTTGTGAATCTTTAGCCAGCTCGCTAAGTAACGTTACAGTTCACGCGAGAACACATGCGGGCCTCTGTATAGTATATTTAATGCGATATCAGGGTGATGCATGAATAAATTAAGCTCCGTGTGGTTTAACAGCATAAGCAGATGTAAATATGTGGTTAGCGCGCGTGCATTTAGCCTCTCGTGGGTGTTTAAGCTGCGTGCTAGCAGCTTTAGCGTCTTGTGCAAGCCAGAGATGGCGACCAATGCGTGTGTTTGTTTTCTGAGGATGTGCTGGGAAGGCTAGTTAAACGGATGTGGGTTGCTAGTTACGCATGCTCTAGTTTGTATTAATGAGGTCGTGATGGATTGGTCTCATGGCACCGCTGGTGCAGAGTTCATGCTGGTCGATGCTGCCAGATTGAAACTACACTACAGTCTCACGCGTTCCACACATTGGACAGTTGATCGACGCAATTGCGGAATTCAGGCCATAAGTTTAGAATCAATGTTCGCGCCGAAAATCATTCTGAAACCTTCCGTAACACTAGAATGTCGCTATCATGGTAACGGACGTTCTAGATCAGTGGAACGCTGTGACGAGATTTTCTGTTTCAGTGGGCGGAGCATACATGAATATTCATGAGTTTCCCGGACATGCGCGTCGAACCAGGTGGAACTGAGAATTTCAGTTCACGCTCCTTGTATCTCAGCAGGTTTAATGGGAGATATATATATATATATATATTTAAAAAGGTAAATATATTTACAGTGTTGCACAAACTACATTTGTTTATCATTTCGTAACAGTTTATTATGTTTTTATTAGTTTACAGTGCACGTTTTGTGCACTCGTCCCTGACTGAATGATTGTAGGCATTCTTTGTGTAATGTTAGGATAAAGCACAGTAAACTTCAGCTAGCTGTAGCCTATACATTGCTTTCAGTTCTTTGTGCTCTTCATTTGTAACTTGCGATCTGGTTGTAAACTATGATACAATCATACACTGCTGCAAAAACATGTTGCTGACATTTTCTTTTTCATGTTTCCAATGTAAAATAGTAAATTTTTTACAAACAAATGTAAATTTACCAATTAAGATTATCACAAGGTTTATGGT
>NW_015505249.1:692025-725706 GCF_001515645.1 Sinocyclocheilus grahami | reverse complement strand
CTTAGCCATCTTTTATTATTATTATTATATATTTGACCCTCTAACACTTGCACTCTGTATTCGTTTTCCAACTGCTTGTTTTCTTAAAAAAAAGGCCTCTAACTCTAGCTTTCTCTATTCTTTTTCTATTCTATCTACTTGTTTTCTTTTTGTTGTGTATGTATGTGTAAAGCCAAGCGTCTGCTAAATGACTAAATAAATAAAAAGGGCCTCTAAAAATATAAAAAATAAAGTGGAATAAAGATTGGATTGTGGCCTTGATTAGCTTTTGATGAGATGTTTGTAAAATGTGTGAATGTTTGCTATTATGTAAGACAGTGACATTTTGTTTTTAAAATATGAATTCAATAGTGATTCACACTCAAAATCCAGGAAAATTTTAGTCATGGTGAATGCGATTAATAAAGTAAAGTTTTCTTGAATTGAGCATGAATCACTATTGAATCCTTGTTACAAACTAAAGAGATTTATGCACCAAAACAAGACAACATAGGAGACAAGAGAGTGTGATGTTAACGTCCTTGTAGAATCTGCTGTATAAAAATTTGACATAAAGCTAAAAAAAAAAACAATTATTCACTTGATTCTGGCGTTTGATACATGACATTACCATTCAAAAGTTTAGGATTTTTTTTATTTTTAAGAAATGTATATTTTTGCTCTTCAAGGATGCATTAATTTAATAAAAATGACAGTAAAGACATTTATAATGTAAAAAAAATAAAAGATTTATATTTCAAATAAATGCTGTTCTTCTGAACTTTCCATTCATCAAGGAATCCTGTCGCTGTATAATGTTTCCACACTTCATTAAGCAGTACAACCATTTTCAACATTGATAGTAATCAGAAATGATTCTTGTGCAGCAAATCAGCATATTAGAATGATTTATGAAAGATCATGAGACACTGAAGAGAAGTTGAGATCTGACATCACAGGGGGAAAAAAAAAACTTTTTTTTAAATTGTAAAATGATTCCACAATATTAATGTTTTTTAATATTTTTTATCTGATGCAGTTGGTGACATGAACAAAGAACCTTATAATAAAAATCATTAGAACAGTATTTTATATATCATATCAAAACAAGCAGAAGCACACTTATGAACATTTGTTAATGAAATTAGTTTCTTATTCCATTCCATAAAATGCAGTGAAGTATTTGTTTTCTCATTTACAGTGTACCAAATATAGGCTACTTTTTAAACTTTTGTCCATACAATTTTGTTTAATCCAAAATGTTACTTATTAAAGGAACACTTTCATGCTTGTGTGTGTGGTCTTAGATTCCTATTCATTTTGTAAATACAGCCTAAGCCTAACAGTTTAAGAACACCACGATAGATGAAAAACG
Organism: Sinocyclocheilus grahami; assembly: GCF_001515645.1. NCBI lineage: Eukaryota > Metazoa > Chordata > Actinopteri > Cypriniformes > Cyprinidae > Sinocyclocheilus > Sinocyclocheilus grahami. The sequence continues at coordinate 724,352 of NW_015505249.1, read as the reverse complement.
ATCCACAAATACAAGTTTATTTCAGCTGTTGTATTTAAATGAAAACAGCTAACAACATACACATTTTTAAAGCATTGCAAGCTACAGCACAACAAACTGAAATCAAAGTAAGTTAGGCTACAGCTAGATTAAGTGTGCTGAATGTCTGCAATCATTCAGTCAGTCACGACTGCACAAAACGTGCAAACTAATGAAAACATTACACTTTAATTTAACGGTTACAAAATGATGAACAAATGTAGTTTAGGCATAGGTTTGTGCAACGCTGTAAAATATTTACCTTTTTTAAAATATACCATTAAACCTGCTGAGATACGAGGAGCGTGAACTGAAATTCTCAGTTCCACGCGTTTGTCCGGGAAACTCATGAATATTCATGTATGCTCCGCCCACATGCTTGTGTGTGTGGTCTTAGATTCCTATTCATTTTGTAAATACAGCCTAAGCCTAACAGTTTAAGAACACCACGATAGATGAAAAACGATCCACAAATACAAGTTTATTTCAGCTGTTGTATTTAAATGAAAACAGCTAACAACATACACATTTTTAAAGCATTGCAAGCTACAGCACAACAAACTGAAATCAAAGTAAGTTAGGCTACAGCTAGATTAAGTGTGCTGAATGTCTGCAATCATTCAGTCAGTCACGACTGCACAAAACGTGCAAACTAATGAAAACATTACACTTTAATTTAACGGTTACAAAATGATGAACAAATGTAGTTTAGGCATAGGTTTGTGCAACGCTGTAAAATATTTACCTTTTTTAAAATATACCATTAAACCTGCTGAGATACGAGGAGCGTGAACTGAAATTCTCAGTTCCACGCGTTTGTCCGGGAAACTCATGAATATTCATGTATGCTCCGCCCACTGAAACAGAAAATCTCGGAAACCGAAAATGTCAGTCAACATCCATTGATCGACAGAAACTAGGACTGCCCATATATTAAAATAAGTAATCGTGATGTGATTTTTTTTTCTCGTGTCGTTTTGTTCAAAAAATTTGAGGCAGAAATTATTTCAATATTTTTTTCTTATAGTTTCAGAGTTAAGGTGCGATCACTTTTTCTCAAGCGAAAAAAGTCTGTTGTCATGCGAAATTCCAAATTGCGTGGATTCCAGTTGAAATAACTAGATTTTGTTCGCGAAAATACATCAAACAATTGTAAATGTGACTGCACCTTTAAGGATTATTGACAACATTTTTGTTACAAACTGAGGAACTAATCTGAATTATTTTATGTAAGCTTTAGCTAGAATGATGCTTTATACATTGAACCTGGACATTTAGTCCTTTTATAAAGCATTTAAAAGTTTGGCCCTCACAAATACAGCAAAACTATTGTGTAAAATCAGTATGAATAGCTGATGCACTGAAATTTTGGCAACCAAACATATTTGGCCAGGAAAAAAATGGATTCAGAGAGGCAAAACCATTGAGCATAATGGAATTGAATGTATGGTTGAATAAATCTGTCATCATGAAAACAAGTTTTTAGTACAGCTACTATTTAAATGTTTATATTTCAACAGCGGATTGGAGTAGAAGCATAATTATATCATCAAAAAAATTAGAAACTAAAACTAGAGCCCGACCGATATGGGTTTTTTGGGACCTATTAGGGAGTAAAAAAAAAGAGGCTGATATCGATATATCGGCCGATATTCTTTGTGTATATTATAGTACAGTACCAGTCAAAAGTTTGGACATTTTCCCATTCGAGGGTCCAAACATTTGACTGGTACTATATATAGAATACAGTATATAAACAAACAGAATATATATATACATAAACACATTATTTGCAATGATCACTCAAATGTGGTGATCAAACACTTATAATGACGTGACAAAGATACGTAATGGAGGCAGGGCATTTAACAATTTAACAAACTTTATTATCCAAAATGAGTCTGATATCAGTGCACTGAACAGTAAAGTTGAAGTTTATTCAACTTTAATTCAATTAAATTCCATTCAACTTTATTCCTTTGAAGTTTATTTCACTTTGTGCTACTGTCTTCACACACAGACGAAACTTACTAGAGAAGTGTGAAGTGTGACATAATATACCTCTGTAAATAAATACAATATAAATTCACATCTTGCACACTTTAATGCCCTTTGAATGTAACATGTATGTTCCCTTGGAACTGGAATCATGGCAGAATTTCATGTGAAGTCCACTTCGCAGGGTACTTAAGGTCAAATAAGACAACACTTGAATGCTGCTGCCTGAACAAGAGACCTCCTTACTGAAGTGAAAGTGTTGACTGGTGTCACTATCTCACGAACGCGCCGGTGGATCTCCACCAAATTCGGGGGATCCCTTCAGCTCGAGGAGCCCTCTCGAACGCCACCCTCCGCGTGTCGGTAGCCCCCCGGGATCACTCCCAAACCCGGGGGCTATCGACAAGGGGGTGGTCTCATTCGAAAGCGGGCTCTATAGACTTACACTTGATTCTCGTTCGAGAGGGTTCCTCGAGCTGAAGGGATCCCCTGAATTTGGTGCGGATTCGCCACGCCATTATGGATATATGGCAGTTCAAAGTTTTAATGGTTTTCCATAGACCTAAGCTTTAAAGCGTTTCATCCAGGTCGCCAGTAGCAAACAATGGAGTGCGCTTTGCTGGACAAACTAAGTAATTACACTATTTCAAGTATTTTATCTGCGTTATATGTTCTGTAAAAAAATTTTCATATTGGCGGCATATTCGCCGATACCGATATATCGGCGACAGGCTCATATCGGCCGATAATATCGTCAAAACGATATATCGGCCGGACTCTAATAAACACAGCCTTATGTGCAATGTAAATATATTTAATTCTGGTGTTATTTAAACTGTTTATTATTAAATAAATTTGATTCATGAATTCATTATTAAATGAAAAAGTTTTTGGTGAAATGAAAGACCTGCTTGAGTGAGACATTTTTTAAAGTACAAATGTTCCATGTAATCTTAATTAATAAGCCATAAAAGGTGTATGCATGAGTGCCAATTATAAAATAATTAACAAGATGCTGTTGTAGAAGGATTAAGACATTTCACACCGTATGTCAACTGCATCAGTTGATATACTACTATTGTAGTAATTTTATATTTAAAGCGGTCATATGATGCGATTTTCAAGTTTTCCTTTCTCTTTGGAGTGTTACAAGCCGTTCGTGCATAGATAAGATCCCTAAAGTTGCAAAGACTAAAGTCTCAAACCCTAAACACGCCCCCACATGTCTACGTCACTGACTACGTTTACATGCACAATTTTTGGTTCAATCGGACTGAATTCATTCCAATTGATGAATCTGAATGTAGTGTTTACATTAACACTAAATAAGTGATCAGCTTGATGTGCGCGTTTATATGTCACAAGCTTCAAATCGGAGTAGATAGTTGCAAAGACTAAAGTCTCAAACCCTAAACACGCCCCCACATGTCTACGTCACTGACTACGTTTACATGCACAATTTTTGGTTCAATCGGACTGAATTCATTCCAATTGATGAATCTGAATGTAGTGTTTACATGAACACTAAATAAGTGATCAGCTTGATGTGCGCGTTTATATGTCACAAGCTTCAAATCGGAGTAGATTTTTTTTTTACATGTGCACACTGTACAAATATAGAGTTTCTCACTGTTTGCACATAATAACCACTATCCTATACAGTTTCTTTATTTGTTTTAACAGCAGAATTCATATTTATCCATTTATGGATAAATATACATATAAACCGCTGTGCCGTGCTGCTCATATTTATCACGCAGTAAAAATGCCCCTCCCCGCGCCCAGAACGGGTTGCCTGTGGATGAGAATCCAAAACAAGGACTGGTGGGAGGTTGTCCTGCTCCCCTTCACAGTTGCCGAGTAAAAGGAGAGTTGTGTTCTCACAGCTGGATCCAACTAAGTTTGCAAGATTTTTTAAATTAAATGTTCATTAGTCATTCAAAGATTTGTTTAAATGATATAAATGCATATTTGCTGAATGCTGACGGAAAACGAGAAAGTATTATAATGTTTGCCTTTCTATTACTAATAATATAAAAGCAATCGTTATAATACTTTTTTGTATAAATTTTAATTCCTTTGTTTAACAGTTCTATCAGATTATTAGACCGATTTCTGTCCATATTAGACAGAACTGTTAACGACGACAGCGAACAAGGAGAATGTGAACACTGTGTGCTCAGGCACTGCCACTCTTAGCGCCGTCAAAATAAAAGTCTTGCCTCGAACGCATCGGCCAAAAAGAAAAACTTATCGGCCGATGCCGATATTTGAAAAATGCCAAATATCGGCCAATATATCGGTCGACCACGAATCACAGTATGGTAAGGGGCGTAACATTTCTGTCACACGCTTGAGGTGTTCGGCCAATCACAACGCACTGGATAGCTGGCCAATCAGAGCACACCTCGCTTTTCAGACCGATGAGCTTTGTAAAAATCTACGTGTTTCAGAAAGGCGGGGCATAGAGGAGAAACAATAATATACAGTATGTGGAAAATAATGTGTTTTTTGAACCTTAAACCGCATAAACACATTTCATTACACCAAATACACCAAATAATGTTCTTTTTTAGCAACGTCATATGACCCCTTTAAGTTTCAGAAACTTTCAGTAGCCTAATTTATTGTTTTATTATTATAGTTATTATACATTTTTTCAGTTTTATTTTAAATCTTGAAGTTAAACTAAAATAAAATGAGAAATTATGCTTCTTTATATATTTTATTTATTATTTTGATTACATACTCGGGATCAGGATCTCGTGTGTTCTGCATTACCTGTTATGAAAAGCAGCCCTGTGGTGTGGCCTTCACTAATAGAGTGCATGTGATATGAAAATTGGAGACCTGAGGTCTGCACTGCATATGCACAAAAGTTCCTGTCAGCGCTTGTCCCGATGTTCTGCAGCTTTTAAATAAGACCATTTCACATGCTCACTAAAAACACGCATGGTACAATGAACACACTAGGCGCCACAGAATAATACGTCCATTTACTGCAGTTGTTAAACACAATCATCTGTCCCAAGTTGAAGTTCACAGATATTTTATACCTGTTGTTTAGTGACTCAAGCTAGCAGTGTGGGGTTTGTAGTTCACAGGTGAATCTGTTCAGGACAGTGTTTGAACGTGGGGGTGCGACGTTACCCGGTAATTATGGCGGGAGAGGATGAGCTCGTGTGTCAGGGCCGGTGTACGCTTACCGTAGCTCAACTATCGTGTGTTGACATGCGTGCAAATAGGCCTACTTTACATATTAGAATCCGATCGTGCCAAATATGTGCAAACCAGTTTATGTGAGCTTAAGGTCATGGCCGTTGAGTTTTAACAGGGTGACCTAACACCCATATTAACCAACAACAGACCACATGATGTGAGGGACGATAGGTGGTGTCTTGTTGGTGTCAGTGTTGTTCTTCACTTTTAAGTTTATCTGGATCTCTCTCATTCTTTTTCTCTCTCTCTTTATGAGTGTTATAGGAAAGAGTTATTGCTGATGCAGCAAGGATGATTAACTTTTTGGGTAAAAGGAGAGAGATGACAAGGCATATAGAGATAGAGGTCAGATTTGATCAAGAGAGTTCAGCCAGAAATGAAACGGATGTCGCTCATGTCATTCCAAATCTGAATTACTTTTTTCCTTGTAGCACAAAATCGGTTTATTCTTTTCCATGCACTTGCAATGAATGAGAACTAGAGCTTTCAAAAGGATGCAAAAGTACCGTAAAACTATGCTATATAAAATGTTCGAGGTTGTAAATTAAACACAGATTACTGGAGTATTATGCCTCAAAATTTCACATTTAATTCAGTATGTTAATTGCCATTTTTTCATAATAATTTGTTAAATTTACTAGGAATTACTAAATAAACAATTTTCAAATAAATATTAAGTTTCTTTTTTCAGTGTCTTCTGAAGTCATGTCACAACAAAAAAAATTATTTGTTAATCATTGGTTATTTTTCCTCCAATGAGCTATTAAATGCCGCAATCAAGTTGTTTTATTTATTTATTTATTTTAAATGGGGACATCTGCAGTCCCTGGCCAGGAATAAAAGAATGGTGTAATTAAAATATTAGTCGATAAATAATATGTAAAACATCACACGTAAAGTAAAAAAAAGGCAAATAACAATAGTACAATTACAAGTAAGTTGCATAGTGATAAATGATGTGACATCTAAAATGTATTGGTATAAATTTTTTTTATTAAAAATCTGCTATATGAATATACAGGTTAATAAATTACTAAATTGCATGTTGTTCTTTAAGTCAGTGTGCTGAGCTTGAGAACAGAATCAGTTTGATTCATGAATTATTGCAAAGATCTGACTCAAAAATGATTCTTTTGTGAATCAGATGTTGCTAATTCTTTTTCGTGGATTCTTGTGAGCTAGGGCAGACTTCAGGAGACTTGGAGTATGTTGCACAAGTCGTTTTGTAATACTATTAAATGTCCCTTTTTTTTTTTTTTAGCATTTGTTAACTTTTTTTTAAGTAGCAATGCAACAAAAAATAACAAAAGCTACAAAATGATTTTATGTTTTTAGTTTGAGTTTAATATAATAATCCTGGTCTGTACATTATTCAGAACATCTCCATTTATGTGTCACAATAGAAATAAAGCCAAACAGGTTTGAAATGACATGATGGCAATTAAATTACGATGGAATAAACATCTCAAATACTGTTGTAACCTTGAACCTAAAAATTGTAATCTGTGATGTTGATAAACTACTCGTGAAGTTTAAGATATACAATAACAGTCGAGCTTGGCAGGCTTTAAACTCTTGTGTTCCTTCTGCAGGTGTACCAGGGTAACGTGTCAGAGAACAGGTTGACATTTCTGATAACAAAGTTTATTTGGTATGTGTGTAGTAACAGAAAAAACAAACAACAAAGTTATGGTACTGATTTTTTTCCCCAAAGCTGGTGGTAATTAGTGGTTGACCGATATTGTTTTTTTGACAGCCGATGCCAATATCTTGGAAAGCAGGGTGGCCGATGGCCGATATAAAGCTGATATAATTTTATTTATTTTAATTCATATTTAAGAAATTTGAAATCATTTGAAATTGGATTAAAAATAATCTCAACTAGATTTGACTAAGTCTGCAAGGTTTGTGAAATTAAATGTTCATTAGTCATTCAAAGATTTGATTAAATGATATAAATATGTATTTGCTGAATGCTGACGGTAAACGAGAAAGTATTATAATGTTTGCCTTTCAATTACTAATAATATTAAAGCAATCGTTATAATACTTTTTTGTATACATTTTAATTCATTTGTTTAATAGTTCTATCTGATTATTAGATAGAACTGAATGATGACAGCGAACAAGAGGGAGAATGTACTGTTGTAACCTTGAACCTAAAAATTGTAATCTGTGATGTTGATAAACTACTCGTGAAGTTTAAGATATACAATAACAGTCGAGCTTGGCAGGCTTTAAACTCTTGTGTTCCTTCTGCAGGTGTACCAGGGTAACGTGTCAGAGAACAGGTTGACATTTCTGATAACAAAGTTTATTTGGTATGTGTGTAGTAACAGAAAAAACAAACAACAAAGTTATGGTACTGATTTTTTTCCCCCAAAGCTGGTGGTAATTAGTGGTTGACCGATTTTGTTTTTTTGACAGCCGATGCCAATATCTTGGAAAGCAGGGTGGCCGATGGCCGATATAAAGCTGATATAATTTTATTTATTTTAATTCATATTTAAGAAATTTGAAATCATTTGAAATTGGATTAAAAATAATCTCAACTAGATTCGACTAAGTCTGCAAGGTTTGTGAAATTAAATGTTCATTAGTCATTCAAAGATTTGATTAAATGATATAAATATGTATTTGCTGAATGCTGACGGTAAACGAGAAAGTATTATAATGTTTGCCTTTCAATTACTAATAATATTAAAGCAATCGTTATAATACTTTTTTGTATACATTTTAATTCATTTGTTTAATAGTTCTATCTGATTATTAGATAGAACTGAATGATGACAGCGAACAAGAGGGAGAATGTGGGCACTGTGTGTTCAGGCGCTGCAATCTCATCGCCGTCAAAATAAAAGTTCCGCCTCAACATATCGGCCAAACAGAAAAACTTATCAGCCAATGCCAATATTTGAAAAATGCCAAATATCGGCCGATATATCGGCCTTGGCGATATATCGGTCGATCACTAGTGTAGTAATACTGAGCTACTTTTAAACCCTGATGTTAAATAATGTCCAATTAATGTACAAATTTTTATATATTTATTTTTTATTAGAGTACATTTTTGTATTTAAATCATGATGCATTGTCAATAAATTTAGCATGTTGTCAGCATTTGCATGTCTGTTGTGTTCAAAAGTTAGGGGTCAGTAAGGTTCTTTTTTGAAAGAAGTTAATACTTTTATTCAGCAAGGATGCATTAAATGAATCAAAAGTGACAGTAAACATATGTATAATGTTACAAAAGATTTCAAATAAATGCTGTTTTCTTTTAACTTTGTTCATCAAAGAATCCTGAAAAATGCCTCACATTTTCACAAAAATATGAAGTAGCACAACGGTTTTCAACATTGCTAATAATAAGAAATGTTTCTTGAGCAGCAAATCAGGATATTTGAATGATTTCTGAAGAATCATGTGACACTGAAGACTGGAGTAATGATGCTGAAAATTCAGCCTTGCATCACAGGAATAAATTACATTTTTAAAAGGTACTCAAATAGAAAACAGCTATTTGAAATGGTAATACATTTTCACAATATTACTGTTTTTACTGTATTTTTTATCAAATAAATGCAGCCTTGATGAACATAAACAGACAACTTTCAAAAACATTTACCTTTCAAGTAGAGTACAGTACAGTAGTATACTGCAAAATATTCCATGGTATTTTAATGGTACTATATTAAATAAATAATATTAATAAAAACATGAATTATGTGTAATGGTAAGGTAGATTGTTAGGCTAAATTCTTAGCAATTTCGCATAATCTAGATTTATAGTAACAATAGCACAGTCCAGATTTATTGCAGAACAGGCTCAGTCTCTTGTCTCAAAGACGTTTCACTCTGTTATAAAATGCACCTGCAGTGAAAGCGAGAGCGCTATGCAGTGAGCTGTTGTTTCCTATTCAGAACATGTCAAAACTCAAAGCCTCGGGGTAATTTCACAACAATCACTAGTGAGGTGACGTGTAAAGGGGACAAAGATTCATGTCAAAGCATTGCTGGAATTATTGTCAGTGTAAACACCGAAAACAAACATGCGTTTTAATACATTGATGGCTTGTTCGAGGAAACCAGAGCTCAGTAAAATCAAATTAGCACTAAATGTTTAGTGCTTGCCAAGTCCAGCATCACTTTTACTGTTGCTCATACTTGAGATGAATGGTTTAGCACAACATTCACCCATAATATTTATTATATATATTTCAACATGATTCATTGTAACCCAGTCATCTGTCCGTCTCATAATTAGACTGTGAATCATCTTTCAGGATCCTGAAGTGTTTGAATGAATCTGTAGACTCTCCTCAGCTGCAGTGTTATGTAACCGCAGATGTTTTTTTTGCCCGTGTTTGCTCCACATATTCACATTACTGATATGAGCCTCTTATGTGTTCGAAGGTCGCACAGATACTGCATCTGTAAACTCTTTATCGCGCAACATCCCATGATAAACATCAAATAATTTAGATTTTACAATACTGTTATTTAGGGCTGCACGATAAATCGCATGCGATATTTAACGAGCATCTTGTCAGTAAAGCCGGTTCTTTAATCAGAGGTAAATCTCCATCACCTGTGGGCTTTCACATGGAGCAGCATTAACTACACAGAGCCGTTGTTCACCGACAAGCTGCGCAAAACCACGATCATATTTTGCGCATGTTTTGTGCAGCTTGTCGGTGAACAACGGCTCTGTGTAGTTAATGCTGCTCCTGATTACAGAATGGCTTTACTGACAAGATGCGCGTTAAATATCGCATGCGATTTATCGTGCAGCCCTACTGTTATTTTAGTATCACTTATACATTATCATAGTTTTTATTAATATTTTGAATTGGCTTTAATTTTTGTATTTTCAGTTTAATTTTTAGTATTTTTATGTGCAAGTATTTTATACACTAACTTAGTTAACTTTGGCCTATAATTTATTAGTTTACAGTTAGTTTTTATATTACCATAATGCAGTAATTATTAAATTAATATAATAAAAATTTATATTATGCAGTTAGTATTTTTAGTGCTTCAGTGTAAATATATTTTTGTTCAGTTTAAGTATCTCGTCTAATATTTTATTTCTTCATATTTGATTTTATTATTTTAGCTTTATTTTAACAAAAATATTATGAACAAAAATGTTCTTAATAGTTTTCCTTTTTTGCTTTTAGTTAGCTTTATAACCCGGTCTCTTACACACATACAGATGCATTCATACATGTTAGCCACGGCTTTAATTTTCTTAACCTATTGTTATCTTTCTTTAGAGATTAAAACGAACCATTCGGACTACAAGAAAGCAGTATAATTACATAGAGAGCTGCAGTGTTAAGATATTTTTGTAGTAAATACGTACGTTAGCATCACCCTGGTTCCCTCGAAAAAAAACACAATAGGATTTTTCCATTGGCTTTTGGATTATTGCAGAAAATAAGCTCTATAACCAACCAAAGGTTATGTTTCTTACATGTTTTGTTCATGACAATAATAAACAAATTAACACGACTTTTATGAATTGAAGCCTATGTACAATCACCAGAAGTAAACAGCTAAACATAGACTATAAATGAAAAGAGGGAATTACCGAAAAGGAAATTATGATCTTGTTCACCACAGACATCATTTCAGGCTTTAAAAAAAAACAACAACATCTAAAAACACACTGACCTCACGACATTGCAGTCGTAAGTGCCAAAATGCTAGTTTCTTAGTTTTGGCCTACAAAAATGCATCATTCCTGCAGCACTTTTTAGTGGTTGATCTGTCTTGTTAGTGATTCTGTCTACGCCTGCTTAAACTTGGAGCCAGAGATTTGAACAACAGTGATTTATGTTGCAGACATGAGCAATACCTCAGTTTTGATGGGCTGTTACATTTCTAAAACGTATGATTTGTGCCTGGTGGCCGATAAAACAGTGGAAAAGGCTCATAGACTTGCTTTGAAAGTGGTCTAGAATATTTGTGAAAATGGATTACTTGAATGATTGCTATTGGTCATGTTCTGGATTGTAACGTCTTTACTTCCTGTAGGGTCATCCGGTTCATGGTTCACCATGTGAAGTACTTCCTGGGTCTGCGCTATCAGGTCAGCGGTTGGGAACATCTACAGACAGACGGACCCTACGTCATCATCTCCAACCATCAATCATCACTCGATGTGCTAGGTGAACGAATACACTCTCACAATCAGTGTTACCGTTATTATTACCACAGGATCAAAATCTGCATGACCAGACCTGCTTGAATTCACTTCTTTCTACCTGCACACCCAGATGTCACATGATGGGATTTGTGCAGCCAGTCTTTCTGTGCTGATTCTCTCCTCCTCTCTGCAGGCGTGATGGAGATCCTGCCGGACCGCTGCACGATGATCGCCAAGAAGGAGCTGATATGGGCCGGGACGGTGGGCATGATTTGCTGGCTGGGAGGAATCGTCTTCATCAACCGCCAAAAGACCAGCGACGCCAAGAACGTCATGAGCGACGCCGCTAAAACCATGCTGGCCGACAAGGTCTGTCTTTGCCAAGATCTCACATCTGACAAATGGTAGTTTACCCGACAATTCTTTGAGTTTGAACCACTTCGCATGAGCTTTTAGGTTATTAATTGATGTTATATGATCTTATTGAAGTGTAATTTAATTGCCAAATTCCAGGTGAAAAACTACACTTCCCAGTGATCTTGAAGAGAAAATCATTGCAAACGTGTCAGAACAATGTCCTCGTAGCGTATTATAAAGTTGTATAAATGTACACTACTGTTCAAAAGTTTGCGTACAGAAAGATTTTTTAAGAAATGAATGCTTTTATTAAGCTAGGATGCATTAAATTGATCAAAAGTGACAGTTAAAGACATTTAAAATTTTACAAAAGATTTCTGTTTCAAATAAATGCTGCTCTTTTGAACTTTCCTTGAAGACTAAACTTTTTAAAAACGTATTATGGTTAGCACAAAAATGAAGAAATTTCAGTTTTGCATCACAGGAATAAATTGCATTTTAATATTTATTCAAATAGAAATCAGGCATTTTGAATTGTAATATTTTTTCACAATATTATTGTTTTTACTGTATTTTTCATCAAATAAATGCAGCCTTGGTGAGCAGAAAAGACTTTAATATTAAGAAGTTTCACAGACCTCAAACTTTTAGCTGTAATGTATATGCTAATATTTTGATGCACATTAAAAATATTTAGTTTTTGTGCTTAAAATCGGCAATCACTTGCACAGTTATCATTAGTTTTATATTGTTTTTAGTACATTATTTGCAGTGCTTCAGTGATTGTAGTTCATTCTCTTTGACCCAGGGTTATTATACTTCAGTAAAAACTATATATATGAAAATGAAATGAAAATATAAAAAAAACAACTTAAACTTATTTTATTCCAGGAAGGTTTAAAGGCAAGATTTGACATTTTTATTTTAAATAATATAATGAAATAAAAACGAATAAAAACTATATAGACATATTTAAAAACAACATTAAAAAAAACGAATAAAAATGACAAAAGCACCAAAAATTCTTAAAACTTTAAATAAAATGACCATGAGAGTAGGAAATATAAAAATAACATTTAAGATAAAACTATAGAATCTCAATGATATTAAAATAAAACTGCTTTGACCTTTTGACCCTTTTTACTGCTTTTGAAATACTTTTTGCTTAAAATTTGTATATGATGTTTATTTGGTTGATGGCTTAGAGCTAAGAAGTTTCTATAGAGAAAATGAATGGGAAAATACAACCAAGACCACTAAAGACATGGACCGTTGCTTTCGATTAACTTACATTATTTTTCAATGCTAAACGTTCAAACAATGCTGGAGATGTCATATTTAGTTTGCATAGTAAATTGTGTTTTGGAATTGCCATCTGTTGATCTATATTGCATGATATAGTACTATCAGTCTTAGTGCTATAGTAGGGATGTTGTAAGGAAGAGGTGCTGGAAACAATCTCATTTTGTGATTGCATTGAACTTTCCCTAGATCCGATTGTGGGTGTTTCCAGAAGGCACACGGAATCAGAACGGCGGGCTTTTGCCCTTTAAAAAGGGAGCATTTCATCTGGCCATTCAAGCACAGGTGAGTGTTACTTCAAGACTCCTTCACTTATGCTTGACCTGATATAACCTGACCTGTAAGTGCAAAGGACATAGCTTTAGTAATTTACCTGAACAAGCTTGAGCTCAAAGGTTCCTCATTAACCCATGAAAGCCGTGTCAGAGGTCAGAGGTCGTAATGGAGACTGGCTTTACTCATGTGGTGTTGTGTCTTGTCTTCACCAGCAGAGAGAGCTGTGCTTCCTTGTTTAGTGTTCAGCTTCTGTGTTGTTACTTTCACTCTGGCGCATTTTGATCTGAACAAACTCATTTCTTAAGCCACATGAAACATTCCTTCAGTGCTTCTTTCTTTCATGTGGCTTGTGAATAAACTTGAGAGTTAAGCCAATTGGATTGTATTGGAACAATGAAACGCTTGGCAGTTTTATTTTACTTTATTACTTCCCGTTTCAGTTTTTAAGCTTCCTGTTTAATTACCTATATACATATATGCAAAATATTTCAAAATGCAATTTATGTTATTGATGGATAATTCAATATTTGAAAACATGAGTTAATATTTAAAAACATGAGTTTAACCCTTTTAAACATTTTTAAAATGTATTTAGAATTTTAAAATGGTAGTTGATTTATTTATCAGTATATTTATGTATTTATTTATTTACACATGTAAAATGTAGAAATATATTTATTCATATATACACACAAATATATATATATATATATATATTCAATAAATTCTTTATCTTACAAAAAGCAGTTTAATATGTAAATGAATGAATATTTTTTGTTATATTTAACTACAATCTTAAACAAGAAATAAATCATTTTCAGTATTTATTTGTTAGTTTATATTGATTTAGATTTGTTATACAATTTTTTGTTTATTTAATATGTGCATATATTTGTACATGTAAAATATAAAGATATATGCAAAATTATTAACCTTTTAAAAATGCAAATTAATATTCTAACTGATCATCATTTTATTGTAGTGCTGTCGAACGATTAATCGCATCCAAAATAAAAGTTTTGTTTACATAATAAATAAGCACAGTACACATACATATATTATGTATATATAAATACACACACATACAGTATATATTTAGAAAATATTTACATGCATATATATTTATATTCTCATATTTTATATTATGTATAAATATAATTTATAAACATAACATATTTTTCTTAAATATATACATGCATGTGTTTGTATTTATAATAAATACACACAGTATGCACACATATTACGTAAACAAAAACTTTTATTTTGAATGCAATTAATTGCGATTAATTGTTTGACAACACTATTTTATTGTTATATTTAACTACATTTTAGAGGTAAATATTACCATTTAAAATAAGTATTATATTTTGAAAACATATCTTTAAATGTTTATTCTTCATAGGCCCCCTGACAGTGGTTTGAAAGCAGTTTTTCTTGTTGTTTTGACACATGTTCTTTTGAAACCGGATGTTTGGGCAGGTCATAAAAAATGCTTCCCTTTTTTCATTTTATAATAGACAATAGTTTACGTCACAGCTGAATAAACCACTTTGTGTTTTTGTAAGATGATCAATATTTTTGCTTCAGTCGAAGGACTGTGCATTTCAAATGCAAATTTGAAATATTTAATTTTTTCAGCTTTTAGGAGAGCACTAGCATATTGATTAGGCTCAACGCTAACAGAGCCTTGAAACTAAAACAGACTTTCACGTCTCTCTCAATTAAAAGTAAAACACTACATCTACATTTCCATGGCCACAAGAAAATGTTTTGGATGATTGCTGAAATGACTGTACAATGTAGATCATTTGTCACAAGTTCATATGAGGAGACTGAATGAGGAATTTGTGCTGAAAACTGAAAAAAAATTGTTTTTACGTTTGTGTGTAACTGCTTTTTAAGATCAGAATAAAGTAATATGAATCATGTGTGATGATGCATACTGATATAAAAAATGGCAGGCCGACGTAATCAAAACCAGATGAGCGTTGAGTTAAGGCAGACAGACATCACTTAATCTAGACCAAAGTAATGGAGGCCTGATGGTTCTCATTAGTTAAGGTAAAATATGTGAACAATCTGTGCCTTATCTTATCTTTTTATATGTGTTTTGTTTTGCATTTTGGCATTGTAGAGATATAACGTGCACCCTAGGAATTTTATACATGGTCTAGACTTTAAATAAAGTAGGAATTTCAGAAAATAAGCTTGGGAAAATATTTATATAAATGAGTGTAAAGTAAAAATGTATGTACAATGCAATGTAATATTATTATTGTATCATTCTATTAAATACGTTTAAACATTATAGCATTTTAAACATTTATTTGTCAATTTATATTTATTTAGAATTTTCAAATTAGTAGTTGATTTATTTATTATGTTTATATTTATATATATATATATGAATGTTCAACATATTTGTAGCCTTTTAAAATGCAGTTTAATATTTAGATTCATTTATTTGATTGTTTTATTTAACTACATTCTTGAAATTTTTTTTTAATTTGTCGATTGATATTTATTTGATATTTAGAATTTTTGAGTAAATTAGTAGTTGATTGTTTAATATAATAATTCATATCTTTATTTATTATATGCATGTATTTTACATGTAAAATCTAAAATATATGCAAAAGAATTACCTTTCGAAATGCAATTTAACATTTAAATTGATGTGTCAGTTTATTGTTATATTTACCTATGTCTTTAAACATAAAATATTTATTTGTCAGTTTACATTTATTTTATATTTGTTTAGAATTTTAAAATGTGTATTTGTTTCATTTATATTATTATTTTATTTGTTTGTTTCATTTTTGTGGCATTCCTAGTCCTTCATAATTTTGAGTCACATCTTTTTGTACTGATGATGGTTAAACTGACACACACTTTCTAGCTGTGTCGTCATGAGAAACAATGACTCTCTGGGTCTATTATTAGTCTGGGAGGATAGTTCGGTCTGTGTATGATCATATTTTTGTGTGTGAGAGCATTTCTAATCCCTGCTGGCTTACTGTCTGCCGCGCTGCACACGGTCCAACCATCCCTCTCTCTCTTTCTCTCTTAGGTTCCCATCATACCCATCGTCTTCTCTTCCTACAGTAACTTCTACCTACGAAAAGAGAAAGAGTTCAAATCAGGTAATGCACATTACAAACAAATGTTATGGAGAAACATAAGGCCTTTTGTGTGAATAGTTCACCAAAAAATTTAAATCTTTCATTTACCCTTCTTCGTGTTGTTCTAAACCTATATGCTTATGAAAAAAATAGTAGACATAGTAGCCCATATGACCTGTGTGCTATATTCAAAGTTCTCTAAAAACATACAGTGTATGAGGATCAGACTGAACTTTCAGTTGTTGTTGTTGTTGTTATTTATTATTTAATGAATTATTCCTTGAAATGCGTTGAGATTTTTATTAGTGCTTGAGCTTGTTTCTGCCACGTGATAAGAAAAAAATATAATTATGACTTTTTATCTCTTAATTCTTTACTTTTTTCCTCACAGTATTGACTTCATATGTTACAAATCTGCCTTTTTATTCTTGCAGTTCTGAGAAAAAAAATCATTAAATCACACAATTCTAAGATGAAAAGTCTGAATTGTGAGATTAAAAAGATTTTTAATTTTTTGTTCTGTGGTGGAAACTCGCAATTATGAGGAGAAAAGACAGAATTGTGAGCTATAAACTCGCAATTGTGAGAGGAAAAAAAGTCAAATTTGTTTGATAAAGGTGCAATTACCTCTTGTTTTTTAATTCTGTTGCAGAAACAAAAAACAGAATTGCAAGATGTAAAGTCACAATTCTGAGTAAAAAGTCATAATTGTGAGATTAAAATTGTTTTAAAAGAGAAAGTCACAATTACTTTTTTGTTTTTTTATTCCATGGCAAAAAAAATGGAATGTAAACACACAATTCTAAGGAAGAATGACAGAATTGTGAGACATGAACTTGAAAATCTGAGTTTATGTGGGTTTTCTGTGTCCGAATTGTCAGATATAAACTTGTTGCAAGACGCGCTGCACACGGTCCAACCATCCCTCTCTCTCTTTCTCTCTTAGGTTCCCATCATACCCATCGTCTTCTCTTCCTACAGTAACTTCTACCTACGAAAAGAGAAAGAGTTCAAATCAGGTAATGCACATTACAAACAAATGTTATGGAGAAACATAAGGCCTTTTGTGTGAATAGTTCACCAAAAAATTTAAATCTTTCATTTACCCTTCTTCGTGTTGTTCTAAACCTATATGCTTATGAAAAAAATAGTAGACATAGTAGCCCATATGACCTGTGTGCTATATTCAAAGTTCTCTAAAAACATACAGTGTATGAGGATCAGACTGAACTTTCAGTTGTTGTTGTTGTTGTTATTTATTATTTAATGAATTATTCCTTGAAATGCGTTGAGATTTTTATTAGTGCTTGAGCTTGTTTCTGCCACGTGATAAGAAAAAAATATAATTATGACTTTTTATCTCTTAATTCTTTACTTTTTTCCTCACAGTATTGACTTCATATGTTACAAATCTGCCTTTTTATTCTTGCAGTTCTGAGAAAAAAAATCATTAAATCACACAATTCTAAGATGAAAAGTCTGAATTGTGAGATTAAAAAGATTTTTAATTTTTTGTTCTGTGGTGGAAACTCGCAATTATGAGGAGAAAAGACAGAATTGTGAGCTATAAACTCGCAATTGTGAGAGGAAAAAAAGTCAAATTTGTTTGATAAAGGTGCAATTACCTCTTGTTTTTTAATTCTGTTGCAGAAACAAAAAACAGAATTGCAAGATGTAAAGTCACAATTCTGAGTAAAAAGTCATAATTGTGAGATTAAAATTGTTTTAAAAGAGAAAGTCACAATTACTTTTTTGTTTTTTTATTCCATGGCAAAAAAAAATGGAATGTAAACACACAATTCTAAGGAAGAATGACAGAATTGTGAGACATGAACTTGAAAATCTGAGTTTATGTGGGTTTTCTGTGTCCGAATTGTCAGATATAAACTTGTTGCAAGAAAAAAAAAGTCGGAATTGCGAGAGAATTGCAAGATAAGTCCGAACTACTTT
Source organism: Sinocyclocheilus grahami (assembly GCF_001515645.1). Lineage (NCBI taxonomy): Eukaryota > Metazoa > Chordata > Actinopteri > Cypriniformes > Cyprinidae > Sinocyclocheilus > Sinocyclocheilus grahami. The sequence goes on along the minus strand of NW_015505249.1, from coordinate 705,959 downwards.
TTTTGGTTTAATTCCATTATGGGGGAAAAAACAATTGCGAGATGTAAACATGCAATTCTAAAGAAAAACGAGGATTGCGAGATCTAATTAGTTTTAGTTCTGTGTCGGAAACAAAAAAGCAGAGTTGGGAGAAAAAAAGTCGCAGTTTTCTTTTTTTATTTTGGGCAGTAAAAAAACAATTGTGAGATGTAAACGCACAATTATGAGGGGAAAAAAGACTTAACGAGATAAACTCACAGTTGTGAGAAAAAGTCAGAATTGCGAGATAAAAAGTCACAATTACCTCTTATTTAAAAACAAAAAATCTGAATTTTGAGATGTTAAGCCGCAATTCTGAGGGGAAAAAACAGGCTTATGAAATAAAAACTTGCACTTCTAAGAAGAAAAGTCTGAATTGTGAGATGTAAACTTAAAATTGCAAGAAAAAAAGTCAGAATTGTGAGATTAAAAGTCAATTTTTTTTATTTTTTATGTAACGGAAAAAAGCTTCCATACAAACTAGAGCATGTCGATGATAATGTCGGCTAATATGGCTGTCTGCACTGTTTCAAACAGGAAGCATCACTCTGAAAATCCTTCCAAAGATCGAGACAAAGGGACTGACGGCAGACGATGTGACGACTCTCTCCGAGCAATCGTTTGGCATCATGCGTTCGGCCTTCCTGGAGATCTCCGGACAAACAGTGCAGAGCAACGGGCCATCCACCCACTGAGCGCCCTTTCATTCGCTCCGACAACAAGGATGGCTTGAGACTACTTCGTCGTCGTCGTGGTGATGCTAACCATGACAGCCAGGCGCTTTAGTGTCCTCTCTGACGTCCTCATGAAGCAGGAACACATGTCCATACAGACAGACAGACGCACATACATTCACCTTGACTACGGTGCATACAGCAGATGTTATCTTAGCCTAGTTTTGATCTCCCGTTGGACTCCGAGGGGCGCTAAGCGACGGAACGGTGTTCCACGTCATTTTCGATGTTGGTTCGGCTCGGACTGCTTTTGTCGGCGACAGGTTGAGTTTTGGAGCGACGCCCTGAGAACATCGTGGATGTGTGTTCGACATGCATGCCTTTTCTATGTTCCACTTCCTTTCACTGATCTACAGAGACTCGTTCTGTTCGTTTGTGTAGGTCGCTTTTTCTCGAGGTTCTCTGCTTGCATTATGGGAAATCGGTGACAAACATCGTTTTACTTCTCTGTCTTTTTTTCGTATGCAAGTGTATTTTTCTTTAGACACGCCCCTTTATTGTTTTAAATAACTTTATTGATTCAATGACCAAAAAGAATAATTTGGAAATGTCCAAATGTGTCGTCACAACCAAGGATTCGGAAAACTCATTAAAAGGTTTCGTTCATAACGAATATCTTCATTGTCACTGTTACAAAGTGCGGCTTCTTCTTGTGCCATGTGTCCAAAGTGTCTCAGCCGTTGGCTGTGTATAATGGTAGAATATTGTGGAAAAACTCTATTGATTATTGATCTGTGATCAGGATTGTTTGATTAGCGTTTAGGATAGAAATACGTTCCAGTTGGCTTAAGTTCGGTGCTTTGCTCATTTCCTGTTTTGGTTTGTTTTGAGGCTACAAAATACTTTCTTTTCTAAAAATGTACTTAACATTGTTCAATCCTTTTGTTTAAACTAAAAACCATTTGCAAGGGAATTGCTATTATAATAACTAATCGAAGAAGTATTATCTAACACATTATATAGAGTATGGCGTTATCTAAGCAGCCAATTTAACTAAAATGTGTTTAAGAGCCTTTATTATTAATAGTCAGATTTTGAAGGACAAAATCAAAAATCTATTTTACATTTGTTGACAAAACTTGGATTTTTCTTTCAAAACCTGCTGCTAAAATTATCCAGAGAAATTATTATAATGTAAAATGCTGAGGTTTGTAATATTTTTAAGTGGATGTTGACGAACGTGATCATAAATGGGCCACGTTCGCAGATCGTCAACGTCTAGTAATTGTCATGAGCTTATTTCTGTTCATAGATGAGGTATTACATTTTATCCTCAACTTTACAGTTTAACAAAGAAAGTCCATATTTAAACGAATTATAAAAATAAATGTATATAAATCTGAATATGTGAAAATGGCATTCACAATTTAATCTCAAAATGACCAATTATTTAACACCTATTTATTAAACCAGACTGTATCGACAGCTTAGGGCAGTAAAGTAAGATGAATATTTGTTATTACTTTCTAATCGCATTGCATTGTTGAATCTTCTATTTAATGCTCGATGTTGCCGTTCTTATTGTTTGTTAAGAATGTATAACATCTGATCCTTAATTTAATATGTACAATATTATTTAAGAGGACTGAATTGTACGTATCTTATTATAACGGCTCGTTGAGCTGAAAGACATTTTGCTTTGAACGAATGTTCAGTTTGGTTTATGCTAAAGGTCCAAATTAGGCCCTGTTATTGTTATTATTTAGTACAAATATAAACTCTTTTATGTTGTGTATTAGTTCACAGATTTTATAAGCCCCCTTGTTTTGGATGTCATTTTTGCCCTGCTGACTAAAAACCATGCTGCGTTCACGAAACCGTGTGTACAAGGTGTTGTGTGATTTTCACCAAAGCTATTAAGGATGTACAACAGGTGAAGCTTGTAAACGCTCTGATTATAAGATCTGTTAGACGAACCTGTCAAGACATTTCACGGTCAGCCTTGTGTACGTGTGTGTATATGAGAGAGTGTGTGTGTGTGTCCATTGTGTGTGCTGAATGTGTTTGTATGGTGACCCGACACACAAATGAGCTAAAGCCCATTGTAAAATCTGAAACGTTATATAAGACGATGATTATATATAAAAATGTTGATTGTGGTAGAATCTGGATGCGACCTGTGTTAAGAACATCTAGGACAAAGAGTCAATAAAATCGTCTGTTTTTCCAATAGGAATGGTAGAAGTTGTTCTTGACGTTTGTCGTCTGTCTGTCAATTTATTTACTTACACATTTACTAAATCTAAACGAGGACGTACCTTAGACTTATGATTACTACAGACAAACCCAAAACCTAAAAGAAAAATATTAGCATTTTTAGATGTGCATTTTATTTGCGTTGTTTTTTTTGTTTTTCAAATATTCTGTAGTTTTATTTTATATTTAAAACAAATCTGTATTTTGTGATCCAATTGCAAATTTTCCAATACACAAAGTATGGAGCTAAAATAGTGTCAAAATGAAGGGATTAACAAATGTGCAAGCAAATTCACATTCACAAAACGTGAATATAGTTTCAAAAAGAAATTAACAAACTCTGCATCTAATTTTGTGAATGTACATTTTGTTGTGCATTTGCGTGCTTATTAATAGATTTTCAAAATAAATATGATTCACCAGTGCTCAATTCACATTCATAAAAATAAGTTATTGCAAAACAGCAATTCACAAATTCATGACCTAATTTATGTACACAGTGAAATTTGGACAAAAATATTTTGTGAATTTAGTTCAATATTTACATAATGTATTTACAAAATATTCACAAATGCTCGATTCATATTCACAAAAAGTGTATATATTTGCTAACAGTAATTCATAAGATTCATAACCTAATTTATATTCACAAAATGAAATTTGGAAATGCAAATGTTTTGTGAAATGTAAATTTGGTTGAACATTTGCATACTTGGCTTAATATATTTAGAAAATATGATTCACAAATGCTTAATTCACATTCACAAAAATAAGCTGAGATATTTGCAAACAGGAATTCAACTCAATACTTGTAAGTTAGGTGAATTAAGTTGAGAGTTTTTACATTTGTTTGCATATTTTATAAATATGCTAATTTTGATACTATTGTAGCTCCATAGTAAAAGCAGGTTTTGTCAAATTTAGACAAGATCTGGAACAATTTTTTCTCCAAACTATAGAATTATAAACCTCAGATAATCGATGTTGTACAAATTGTGAACTTGCTGAACCACAAACTCAAGAAACATTCAAAGTTTATGCAATTTTATTACAAAAATGTAAACATAAAATGATACAAAAAAGGAAAATACAATTTTGTATTGTTTTCCCAATAGCAATTCTCAGGAAGGACATGAACTTATAAATATGTAAATTTACATTTCTCCTGACTCAAACTTGGAGAGACCATACAGCTGCACTTACACCACGGATTAAATGAAAGAAATACATAGAAAAATATTGCGAAATACCCAAGCACCAGCTCATTTTGGCCAAACGGGAGTTTGTGTGTTTGACATTTTGTTTCCCTACATGCTTTTTGAGTGAACTGAACATGTTTACAGGATTCAGGCCTTTGATCAGTGTTGCGGTTGTTCATTTAGACTTCGCAGATATCGGTTTCACTTGTGTCAGAGGATCCAGCCCATCTTTGACAGTCTAGTTCTCCTGGCAGGCACCTAATGAAGATGTTTTTGTTATTTTATCAATTGAAACGGATTGTACAGATAAGTTTAATACACACAGATATATGCTTACAGGCTCCAATACGCTCCTCCAGGAATCCGACCTGCTCACTGAGCGAGTCGATGCGGTCTAGTTGCTGCAGAGAATGTGACAGGAAGTTGGTCCTCTCAGGCAGGAAGCTGTTAGTGTCTCCCACACCATCCAAGGGGAAGAGCGTAGTGAAAGGAGCCAGAACCATCTCTAGTTTCTACAGAAAGGAAGGGCTTTTTACATTTGAGGACACTCAAATCATAAGTTTACAAATGGCAAATATGAGAATAAGGTTTCATACAGTAGTACTTAATAATTACCAAACTAACAATGCACAATACTTCTACAGCATTTATTAATCTTAGTTATTAATTTCAACATTTACTAATACATTTTTAAAGTTGTTAATGCACTGAGTGAACTAACATGAACAATTGTCTTTAGTAACTAACATTAACAAAGATGAACAAATGCTGTAAAACAGATACGGGAGTTTGTGTGTTTGACATTTTGTTTCCCTACATGCTTTTTGAGTGAACTGAACATGTTTACAGGATTCAGGCCTTTGATCAGTGTTGCGGTTGTTCATTTAGACTTCGCAGATATCGGTTTCACTTGTGTCAGAGGATCCAGCCCATCTTTGACAGTCTAGTTCTCCTGGCAGGCACCTAATGAAGATGTTTTTGTTATTTTATCAATTGAAACGGATTGTACAGATAAGTTTAATACACACAGATATATGCTTACAGGCTCCAATACGCTCCTCCAGGAATCCGACCTGCTCACTGAGCGAGTCGATGCGGTCTAGTTGCTGCAGAGAATGTGACAGGAAGTTGGTCCTCTCAGGCAGGAAGCTGTTAGTGTCTCCCACACCATCCAAGGGGAAGAGCGTAGTGAAAGGAGCCAGAACCATCTCTAGTTTCTACAGAAAGGAAGGGCTTTTTACATTTGAGGACACTCAAATCATAAGTTTACAAATGGCAAATATGAGAATAAGGTTTCATACAGTAGTACTTAATAATTACCAAACTAACAATGCACAATACTTCTACAGCATTTATTAATCTAATTAAACTAATACATTTTTAAAGTTGTTAATGCACTGAGTGAACTAACATGAACAATTGTCTTTAGTAACTAACATTAACAAAGATTAACAAATGCTGTAAAACAGATAAAGCATACAATTATATTACTATGTTTGCAGCATGTGGTAGGTTTTTGCAGATTTTCTGTATGCATGGATGGATGACATACTACATTCACCAAAATGTGCAAATGCACTACAGACTATTACATTAACCGTTAAATAAACCATTTATCTATTAAATAAACTATTAAAGAAAACTTTACTTGAAATACGTAGTGTAAATATTTTCTAAAATTAAATAAAATATAAATAACTTTAAAATTTAAAATGCAACTAAAAAATAAAAACTCATGAAAACTATGTAGACATAAAAAACTAAAACGAATAAAAATGGCATCCACACAACAAAATTACCAAAAATGTAGCTACAATTAAAATTTAAATGGAAAAAAAATACTATTAAAAAAATTCAAACTATTTATAAAAACTATAATAGTTTAACGGTTAACGGTCACCTGTATCTGCCTGTGTTTAATGCTTCAGAATCTGTGATGTGTGAGCTTGACTGCTTTTAATTAAACTATTAGCGAGGCTTTGAACCAGTAAGCTGTTTCCCATCGTTTGAAGTGGGATGTGTCCCGAGGGTGTGTGTGTGTGTGTGTGTGTGTGTGTGTGTGAGACCTGCTCGAGGAGCTCCACTCTGTTTTTAAGGATCTGAACTTCTTCGGTAACATTTTCCACCAATCCCAAACCTCCACCTTCAAGAACAAAAGAAATACACAGAAATTAGAGTGGACCACACACACACTGACATTCAGCCTTAATTAAAACCTGTAATGCAGCGCACAACTCTATTTTCGATGGTTTAAGATCCAGGCTTTGAACATAAATAATGCTGATATTCAGCAACAAACACACAAACTGACTGGGAGCTGTTGTAAGACTTTCAGAAAACACTGTTTTATATTAGATTTCTGCATGTTCTCTGCTTTCATGTATTCGTGATTAATATCCATAGCGATCCCAGAGCAGACCAAAGAGCACAGATGAATAAAAAGACAGACATAAATAGAAATAGAAAGAGAGAGGAGGAGTGGAGGGGGTGATAAAAGGGGGAAAGTTTGAGGTTTGGCAAGAATATGATGCAAATACTTTGATATGCACTCGGGTCCAGAAGTCTGAGACCATTAGTGAAAATGTTTCTTCTTTGAATTTAAAAAATATATATTTTTTTTTATACAAATTATATTAACTGCAAAAAAATTAATTTGAACTTAAAAATGTATATGAATTTTTTTCTTTAGTTAAACATTTAATTTTTTAATTTATATGATTGTATTTATTTAGTTACATTTTATTTAGAATTTTTACATTATTAAATTGTATTTAATTATTTTATATATATTTTTTTAAATAAATAATGCGTGTTAAAATGTATTTTATGAATTACTTAAATTATTTATGTATTGTATTTATATGATTATTTATTTATTTTAAATTATTTACTTATTGAAAATGATGCATTGATTTATTTAATTATTTATCAGATTATTTATTTAGTTTTTAATTATTAAACAATTTATTAAATATTATTGCTTTAATAATAGCAGCACTCTATTGTGAATTGTCTCAAAGAACATCTTTTGCTTCAGTGGAAGCAGGAACATCTGACTGCCTTTGCCACATGTCACTAATTTGCTAATTGTGACCAAGAAAGAACAAAATCTGAAACATTTCCTCATGTTACTTCATGTTTCTTTTGCTTAAAATGACTCAAAAACCTACAATTTTATTCATTTCCAGGGTAAAATGAGAAAATCCAGTGTTCTCAGACTTTTGCACTCCACTGTACATTAAATCAGGTCAGATTTAATCACAAGCTCTAGTAAAAGAATAACCGATGACTGTGATTGGTTGTTTTGTGAATGGAAGTGATTGACACCCAATCATATCAGAGCGCAGCCCAGTAAGCCCCGCCCCTTGACAATTATTCGGAATGTTTTTGGTTGTGAGCTCTAACAGTCTAAAAACAGTCTAAAAACTAGTCAATGGGTCGCACACACACACTGAAACTCAGTCAATCTGTCCCAGATGTGTGGTGTTATGAAGACACGTGGGAGTGAGCGAGAGCCGCTGTGTGTGTGTGTGTGTGTGTGTGAGGGAAACCAGTGACCCCCAGCAGTCTGAGTTTGATAGATCTGGAATGTGAGCTCCAGATCGAGCCAAAACGAAAGCGAGAACAACAGCTACAAATGGTGTCCGGCAGTGGCCTCTGCAAAATCACCATCATCACACAGCTAAACATTCAGCTTCCTGTTCTTCTATCTGACGACACTAATGCAGTTATAAACTCCAGCTTTCTGGGGATTTGGTCATTCTTGCTTTCTGGGGAAGTGTTTGGACATTCATTTATGTGGTCAGAATGACATTATAACTAGAGATAAGAGCAAAGAGCAATGCTCTCTCTTTCTAAACAATTCACTTAAAGATAAGGAATGACATTTTTAGCCAAAGTTAAAAATACTCTCTCATTCCACTTGTGTACATATGTGCAAAATCAGCAAGTTTAGTCCAACAATAAAAAAAGCTCATTAAAACAGACAATGCAAGAAAGACATGTTTGAATGACTTAAACATATCTTTAACACATGCACACATTGCATAAGCAATTAGACATTTTGCCTTTAACATGTATTAATAAATACCTAAATAATATCAAAAATACCATGTTTTTGGTACTACAGAAAAACGGTAGTAATCTGGTATTAGCCAACACTGTCATAATTAATTAAAGCAAGAATATATTTTTTAAATAGAATGATTTTATTGAATATTTATTTTAATATTTTATATTATTTTTTATATTATTTTATCTTTTTCAATTATATATATTTTTTATATTTAAATTTTTTATTTTTTATTAAATTAGTAATAGTTTTATTAAATTAATTTAATTATTATTTTTTTTTTATTATATTTTTTACTGTAGCAACAGTAACCAGATATTTGGTGTAAACTGAATAAAATGAGCTTACACCTTGAGGTTTGATGAAAGTATTCTGTTATTAGCTACAACTGTCATCAAAAAAGAAAAAGATTTTAAAAAGCTTACATATTTCTTTATTAAATATTTTTAATTAACATTTTATTATTTATTTATATATAATTAGTGTAAACTATGGTTACCATAGAAAATAATTTGGAAGTGAACTAGTCTTGCTGGACAGTAAAAATATTATTATTTTTTTTATATTATTTTATTCGATATTTTAAAATGTAATGATCAGCCTAACGGGCTGGGTTACAAAATAATTAATATTTTATTCGATTTTTTTTTACATGAATCATATTATTATTAATAAGTAACTGTACCAAATAAAGCATTTGGTGAAAGCTGTGATTACCATGGTAAAACAGGGGGACTGGTTTTGCTGGTCAGTGAGGCTGATGACAGGTTTAGAGTCCCACAGACAGATGCAGACTCCGGGTCAAACTCAACCACACTAGTGCTCAGGGTCACTCAGACGCTTTCTTCGAAATGTTTTTCTTATGATAAAATCATAAAGCGTTTCCCTACAGAAACATGGTTTTCTACAAACGTTTCGGTGACCTTGCTAGCGTGGATCCAGACATTATTGCCGAGACGTGGAAATGTGCTGCTCTCTTGTTCAAACTGCAGGAATGTGTGTTTGAGCTCGGGCCAGCGGTCAGAACAAGTGGCGATTATTTTAGCTTGTCGTTAGGAAACATGACTATCTAGGGCCAGAGGAGATTCTGATCCTGCTGTTATTTTTAAAATCGCAGACAGATTTGAAATAGTGTAGGGAGAGAAAAATGAAGAAACAAAGAAAAAGAGGAGCGAGACGCTGCCAACACAAGCTCGATTTGGCAAACTAGAGAGAATAACGCTCAGCAGTTCTCATAAAGACATTGGACACTTCTCAGCTGAAAGAAACATCACTAGGCTGACAATTAGAAGCACATCAGTTGTGTTTTGCTCTGCACAGGGTTGTTATAGTTAAAAATAAGTTTAATATAAAACTATTTCAATCATGACAACTCTCTGAACATTTTAGCATGGTGATGGATATGACAATGTTAATGTATCGGTCTTGGTGGAACAGATCTGCTACGCTGCTGCCGAATTGCTGCTGCTGTTGGTTATTGCTGAAGTTGTAGATTATTGCTGCTGTTGCAAGCAAGTACAGGAACTTGCATATAAAATAACCCCGTAGGAGATCTATACAGGTGGAGCTGGGGAAGGTGGAGGGTTTCAGAGAACCTCTGAAAGCGCGCTGCAGGAATCTCAAGTGAATGCTAGCCAGCCATATAAATGCAAGGCAGTAAGCTCATTGGCTGCATATGCAGCATGAACCAATCAGCTTGTGCCAAGTCGTTTAACTCTCCGAATATCATCAGTTACGTTAACACCCCGTCAGAATGCGCCATCTAAAGTTTCATGACTGAACTATATATGAAAACATTTTTGTTAATTGAAATAAAGCTGAAATAAATATTACATGAAAAATGGAATTAAACTTTTACATCTTGGAAAGTTAAAGCACTAAAATGAACTAAACTGGAAATAAATAAAAACTGATCTAAAACTAACTCTTAAATTTAAAAAAAATCAATGAAACCTAAATAGTAATATAAAAATGTTTTTAAAAGAGAGACAAACTAAACTTCAAATGAAAACTGAAAATATTCTAATTAAACCATTCAAAATATGAATAATGACTATTTACAATTTACAACCATTCATGATGACTTGATTATTATTAATATTATATAATGATTATTTAATTGTTATTTTAAATATATATAATTATTTAAAATAATAATTAAAATAATATCAATAATAATTAAAATAATATTCAAGTAAAAGTTAAATGAAAATTAAAAATAAATAATCTAAAGATAAATAAATCTAAATGGTAAATTGTAATATATATGCACAAAATAAACAAAATAAAAATTTAATTACCGGTAAAATGAAAAGCAAAATATAAAAAATAAAGCTAATTCATATAAATAAATATTAATAACATATATTTAAGAGTATATGAAAACAACACTTGTTCTGCATTCTGCCATTTTCAAGCAAAGGGTTAGTTGTCGTATAGACTAACTAAAACTAAAACAGAAAAATTAATTAAACCTAATAGTGGTTTAAAATAACAATAATAATAATAAAAAAATAACTTAAAATTAAATAAAAATATTGATAATTTTTTATAATATTAAAATAATAAATAATATTTTAGATTCTCTGCACTGGCTACCTATTAAGTTCCATATCAGTTACAAAATATTATCCTATAAGGCCCTTAATGGGTCAGCTCCTGTGTACCTAACTAGTCTTCTACCACACTACAATCCATCACGCTCCCTAAGGTCGCAAAACTTTGGACTTTTGGTAGTACCTAGGATATCAAAGTCCACTAAAGGAGATAGAGCTTTTTCACATTTGGCTCCCAAACTCTGGAATAGCCTTCCTTATAACGTTCGGGGCAGAGGCGAACTTACACATTAGGCAAAGGTAGGTGACCGCCTTGGGCCCCCAAAAGCCAAGGGCCCCCTAAAATGCTTTTCATCTACGAGATGATGACATGAGAATGGTTGCTTTTTACAGTGCTTATCACCACGACAACCGTCTGCGTGTCCGAGCTGAACACACTTCTGGTGTATCCTGCTTGTAGCAAATGAAAATATCATGTATCTGAAGCTGTAATTAAATATTGCGCAACAGTGCATATTATATGTTTATTGTTTTAAATGCCGCTTACTCATTTATGAGAAGGACCCAAGTAGAGGACGCATACGCAGTTATTTGTTTGGTTGATATAATCCTTAGGTGTGTAAATGTATAATTTCCATTTCATTATTTTTTCATTTTTCAAATTTTCATAAATTTGTAGTTAAAATAAGTGTATTTTAAAGTTTAGAATTAGACAGCCTTTGGCACACAGGCTTATGCTGGTAACTCATCAGTGGACTTTCCTCCTCAATATAGGCTATATTTTTCTCATTCTCACAAATTGAATTTTATATGAATGAATCTCTGAAGGGTACATTTATGAGCAGCACTGCTTTGTTTACAGCCGTTACCGGGGAAACCCAAAAGTTCCAAAAGCGCTTCCTGCTGGCAGAGAATCAATGTGTATTTTCAATAATCCCATCTGCAGTTTTTGTTCAGACCAATGCGAAAATCCACCCACATAACCCTGTTTTAAATTAATACCATAATTTATACTTCCGACTCATCTCTTTTCTTAAAAAATGGTTTAAAGGCTCAGTTGTGAGGTTTATCATTTTATTATTTATTTTGTTTTTGTGAAAACTGTAAATCAGTTGCTATTTCGTGGTCTACAGCATGAAAAAAAACATTATAACATGTACATAAAAAATTTAGAAACATTGGACACAACTGTGGGGCACCATTGTGCAGCAGCAAGCATCACAACAAAAAAGGAACCTCAAGGTTGATCTAGGAAAATGTGTGCAAATGTATAGGGCCCGATTCCTATATTTTGCCTGGGGCCCCCAAATCACTAAATCCGCCCCTGGTTCGGGGTTCAGACACACTCTCTCTGTTTAAATCTAGATTAAAGACACATCTCTTTAGCCAAGCATTCAAATAATGCATCTCATAATCTTTTACTGCAGTTATATCTGATCAAATGCACATTTTCATTCTTTTGCTTGGGTTGAACACATCATTTCTTGCTCAGTTGGAACAGCAGCTACGTTAATTTCTCTCTATTTCCTTCTCTGTTTCTGCCACGGGATTGGCATCATTTATAATTTAATATCAACTAAATATTTGTTTTATATAATACAATGTTGAATTGTATTATAATATTTAGAATGAATTCAAATAACACATACAAATAAAATATTACAAATGTGTAATTTTTTATAAAAAGGACAGCTAAAAATCTGGAGGGGAAAAAAAACTATTGTCAAGATCTGTTTGAAGAAATATAATACAACGCCACAATCTGTTAAATGATAATATGCTCAATGAGAGACACTGTATTTGTCAGGAAACCGTGTGCTGCTGCTGGGTGTTCAGGGGGTCTGTTATTGTGGTTTTGAGGTGGTTTTCAGACGGATGTGGTCCAGGTTTGTGGTTGGTCTGTGTGTTGTCGCAGAGGACACCAGTCACAGTGCACTATTACTCACGGTACGAGTTGAGAGTGGCATAGCGCGTACCAAAAGTAATAATGAACCGTGAGGCTGGTCAGGGCTCCACCTGCAGGGGGTGCTAGAGGGGAAACACACTCATACCGCCGTATAAAAGCCAACAATCACGCATTTCTGACACTGTAATGTATTCATTTTTACTTATGTGTTTTTGAGACCATTTTTCATGTACTGTTCATCTGAAGATGCATGCAAGTTTAGAATAAGCGTGTCTCTATTCATTTGAAAAGCAAGTGCTGGGACTTCCAGTGGATTTGAGAAGTATGCATCTGTGCATGCTTTTTGGGTTTATATTGCCCACAATGCCTTGTGCAATGGAAAAGCGGGAATCTGAGACTGTCCACTTCCCACACTTTCAATTGCAGAAAAGTGGTCAGGAATGTGGGACCGAAACCGTTTATAAATGTATGAACTTATGATGAATGGTAGGCTAATGCATTCAGATCTATGCGAACAGGGATCTGTGGTACGAGTATAATGTGTCCCAATGCTTGCATACTTAAAAGTATGTAATTTATGTCCTGATATAGTCACAAACAAAGTATATAGTTGTAGTGTTTATTAGAAATCCATAGACTTATGCTTTAATACTTTAAATTAAAATAATTAAAATATATGTATCTAAATATATTTATGAGTATATATTTAAATATAAATTAAAATAATAATAAATTAATCTAATTAAAAATAAATTGATTAGCAAAAATAAAATGTTGAGTTGGACAAACTTGTTCCATAGACTAATGATTTAATACTTAAAATTGAAATAACTTAAATATTAAATATATGTATTTAAACATAACTATATTTAAATAAAACATATTTATGAATATATATTTAAATATAGAGTTAAATATAAATTAAAATAATAATTTAAAAAAGTTATTTGTTTTGCAAAAATAAAATGTTAATAAAATGTTAATTTGGACAAACTTATAGACTTATGCTTTAAATTAAAATAGTAAAAAAATGAATATATGTATTTAAATATAAATATAATTATTTTAAAATAAAATATATAGTTAAATATAAAATACAATAAATCTAATTAAAATGAATTAATTACCAAAAATAAAATGTTATAACTGGACAAACTTGTTCAATAGTCTCATGCTTTACTGTTTTAATAAATACAATTAAATATTTAAAAACAAAATAATTATAAAATAAAGAATAAATCTCATTAAAAATTA
>NW_015505249.1:661236-691833 GCF_001515645.1 Sinocyclocheilus grahami | reverse complement strand
AAAATGTAATATTATATGTATATATATATATATATATATATATATATATATTATACCTGTATATCGAAACTTTTTTGTAAAGAAATTCATGTCTGGAAATTCTGTCTGGGGATTCATCGTTCTTGTATCTATTACTCTGAGTTTGAGTGTTAGTTAAGCCAGTGTGGATGATGGGTCTCTGCATCTGTATGTCTGCGGCTGATGATAATGTATACATGTCTTACCAGCATGGCTTCTGGATGAGCGATCGTCTGCTTTTGGAGGCCCGGTGGGCGGCGGGGAGGGAGCAGGAATTCTTGAACACGTTATTTCATCTTCAGCCAGACTGAATCCGTCCTGACACACACACCGATAACTCCCCACCGTATTCACACACTTCTGTGAGCAGCGATGACCTTCCTTACACTCATCCACATCTGACAGAGAAAAACGGCTTTTGAAATATGTTATGATAAAATCTTCAGTATTTTTTCCCCCAAAGCCTCCTTATAATGATAGTAAAGCTTTCTTGCACCAAACCTTCAAAAGGAAGTTTCCTTTTCAACCCTTCAAACCGCCTTTTCACAGCTTTTTATATTTATTAAAATTGTTAAATTATTTATATATTTATTTATTAACATTTTATAGAATTTGTATTACATTTTATATTGTTTTATAAATAATAAAAGAACAAGAAAAGTCCTGTTTTAATAATAGTAAATACTATTTTTATAAATAGCTTTTAAAATGTTATATATAATATTCAAAAACATAAAAATATATAAAATAATTATATATATATACAATGTTATATACATAATAAATTATTTAACAATAATTTAAATATTCATAATGTACAGGGCTTTTCTTGCTGTTTTACATTTAATTACATATTTATATACAATTATATATATATATATATCTATATATATAATAACATTATATTAATAATAAAAGAGCAAAAAAAAGCCCTTTAAAATAAATGCACATAGCAAAAATAGTCTCAAATTGTGTTTGCATTTATTTGTATATGTATATTTGTTGGGTTTGTCCATGGACATCAATTCTTTGTGTACTCAGTTTATAAAGCATGTGCCATAATCATAACTGTAAATGAACATTTGTGTGTGTTTTCAAGTACCTGTTTGACAGTATGGCCCCGTCCATCCTTTTAGACATGCACAGTGATTAGGCCTTACACAAGAGCCTCCGTTTGCACAAGACTGCTTACACACCGCTAGAGAGAGAGACATATGTAAAAACACACACACACACATGCAGTTATAAATCCAAGAGAAAACACATTTAGGGCTCATGTTATGCAGTATGATGGCCGTTTACCTTGGTTACAGTTGTGTGAATGCATGCGTCGCCATCCCGGACAGCATTCTGGGTAAATGTGTACATTAGGAGCTACTCTGCTCACCTGCCTGTAAGAAACCCTGTAGATTGTCCTGTAAAACACACACAGTCCAGTGAAAGGCTGATACATTATGAAGTATAAGATGCATTTTGATGTGTTTTGTGTGTTCTTACTTGTATGTGCTACACATGCGGTGGTTTTGGCACATGGTGATGTAGGGTTTGTGTACGGGCTGAAGAAATGACTCTGTGCTGTAAGACACACGACGACTCCAGGCATCTCCAACACACACTCTCCTCCTGAAACACACACACACAATTATACACAAACACACTCCTACACACAAACACTGCTGTTGGTAAGATTGTGATGTTTTTGAAAGAAGCCACGTATGCTCACCAAGGCTGCATTTATTTGATAAAAAATACAGTAAAACCTGTACAATAATGAAATATTATAACTGTTTTCTATTTGAATATATTTTCAAATGTAATTTATTCCTGTGATGCAAAGCTGAATTTTCAGCATCATTACTCCAGGCTTCAGTGTCACGTGATCTTCAGAAATCATTCTAATATGCTGATTTGCTGCTCAAGAAACATTTCTATCCATGTTGAAAAAAGTTGTGCTGCTTAATATTTTTGTGGAAACCATGATATACTTTTTTCAGGCTTTTTAATGAATAGAAAGCATTTATTTGAAAGAGAAACATTTTATAACATTATAAATACATTTACTGTCACTTTTGATCAAATTAATGCATCCTTGCTGAATAAAAGTGAAAAACAAAAAACCGGACCCCAAACAGTAAAAAAAATCCTTCAGGTCCCACTAATTCTCTGGTTTTCCAGCATTTTTGTGTATTTGAACCCTTTCCAGCAATGACTGTACAATGCATTTGACAACTGAGGAACTCATATGCAACTATTACAGAAAGTTCAAACGCTCACTGATGCTTCAGAAGGAAACACAATGCATTAAGAGCCAAGAACAAAAGAAGAACAAAATGAAGATGTGTACATGTGTACGTTGTTTTTGCACCAAAAGCTTTGCTGTCCATCAGCTATAATTGGACATGACAGTCTGATCTAATTAGCTGCTATTATATGCGTTGACCTTTAACCTTTTGTTGACCCCTGACCCCTTAGAGCATGAGAATTGACATTTCCTGACACTACAGACGCTACAGTGTGTGCTTTTACCCGTGGTGACCGTGAATCTGAGGCGTGCAGGTCACATGCAGGAGAAACAGAGAGGAGGACAGCAGCACCGCTGTGTACATCTCTCTCTCGGTCTATCTATCTGTCGCTCGCTCAGGTGAGTGTGTCCACCTCAGGTTCATCCAACTCTATCAGCTACCTGAGATAGATAGATAGATAGATAGACAGACAGATGACAGACAGATATATAGAAAGACAGACATTTATAACATTATTTTCAAAGTAATATATGGAATACAATATAATATATATAATACATAACATATAATACTAACAATGATATATGATAATAATAAAATACGTTATGACTCCTTTAAGCTGAAAATGAGCATATCAGAGCACAGTATTATCCTCAGATCTGAGATCTGAGCACTTAGCTGGTATTTAGGAAATGTTATTTATGCAGTAACAGCTGGATCCCATCATACATACAACACACAACTTAAGAATTAAAACATGCATTTATAACCATTCTGCAAAAGCACACAGTTATGACCCGTTTCATGTTTAAGCGAGAGAGAGTTAATGCACTTTTAAAGGCAGAGAATCAGAGGCAATTAATCATCATTAAGAAGTGCATTTGTTGCATTTCACAGTGGATTGAGTTGAACATGCTTCTGAGAAATCTGTGTAAATATAAATACTTGCATGTTTGCATTTATAACAGTACGGATGATTTAAAAGTAAAATCAGTCCGATCATAACTCAATGCAGCTAAAATGTCATTTTTATTTGGATGTAATAAAGACAGATATTTCTGTTTCCGTGAAGATTTTAGATTATACAGGTATTAAATGTTATTTTCATAAAAACATGTTATTAAAAGCATGGCTTTGATTACTGAAACAGCGTTGTCCTGCCACACACATGCATGCACTCTATTTCTTCACAAAGCCAGCTATATTAAAAGTCATTTCTCTTTGTGAGTTGATCTGAATACGAGCATGTACACACACGTGTGTTCTCTCATCTTGAACAGCTTACAGTAATCATCAGGTTATTGCTGCTTTAATGAGGTTTAGAGCGCAGTGTAAAACAGATCTCTGTGTTCCCCAGAAAGCTTTTGACCACAACCCTAAAGCTGCAGCTATTATACCTACCACACCTGTGTGTGTGTGTGTGTGTGTGTGTGAGTAAGAAGCACTTTAAATGAGCTCTCGTCTCATATTTTCTGGAGATTAATGACCCATCTTAATCCTGTTCTTTGTTTAATGATTTTGACCTGTGTGTGGGATGGTAAATCTGCACTTCGTTTTTGGATTTAGCTCATGGGACAGAATGAGTTAGCGAGGAAAACTGGGTGAGTTTATTTTTAGACTTTAGAAAACTTTCCAAATGTGACTAATAAGACCCTGTTATAGTTTTATAGACAGCTTTGTAAGACATCACTGCTCTCGATGTAGGTTGTTTTAAACGAGGCATTAAAATTCAAAGATACTACATTTTGACTACATTTCTGCTAAGGCTCGGTGAAAAGATTCATTCAATACCAAAACATACACTTGTGAAAAAGAAGTGCACTTAATAGTATTGAATGTGTACTTGTAGTGTACTTCAAATCTTACATTTAAAAAAAAACTACGCTTGAAGATAATATAATATATTGCACTAAGTGCTTTACTATATAGTGCATTTTAAATCATTATGTTTTAATAAAGAAGTACATTTGTTTTGATGTCCTGGCTAACATACTAAATACTTAATTATGATTAAGTTTTACTTTATTATTTGATATTGTCATTTAAAGTAACTATACATTTTTAATTTTCTATATTGCAACTTCACCGTTTTAATTTTAGTTATAATAATAAATGCTTGTCAGTACATTTGACAGTAAATAAACTTTAACCATATTTCAAAAACAGTAGACGTAATTATGAAATGACATAAAATATGTACTTAAGTCCTACTTATGTAAAAAAAACCGCTGAAGTTTAAATAACTGCACTTAATATACATTTTAACAAATAAGATGCAATTAAATGTCTAAAAACATTACATTTATTTCACAAGTATACACATTTAAAATGTATTATTTCTCTAGTAAGTGCTCTTTGCTAAAGTGTACTTCATTTACACAAGGGTATCGTGGAGGCAGCGGTCTTAACCGTGGCTTGTGTACTGCAAACACATATTCATCTCTGTGTCTGTCATGAGACTCTGTTCCCCTTTCGGGCTCTGTCTTTACATTTATTTTGAAAGATGAAGCTTGCGATTATGGTAAGGGGTGTTACATTTCCGACGAGTGCTTGCGGTGTTCGGCCAATCACAATGCACTGGGTCAGCTGGCCAATCAGAGCAGACTGCGCTTGTCGGAAGGAGGGACTTTGTAGAAAACGAAGCGTTTGAGAGAGGCGGGGCATAGAGGACCTACAATAATGTACAGTATTTGAAGAATAATGTGTTTTTTGAACATTAAAGCATGTCAACATATTCTGTTACACCAAATACACAAAATAATGATCTTTAAAAAAGCATCATATGACCCCTTTAATCTAATTAAAAATGTATTTAACCAGTAGCTATTTGTGTTTTTAAATGTATTTTTATCTGAGCATTGACATTAGCTTAGCAACATGCTAAAATAAAGGCAGCATTATTATCCTGCATTCTAATCTAAGATGCTTTTTCTCAGAATTCTAATAGACAATCACATGCATCAGTTGTAGACAAAACAATCCCAGAATGCATTGCAACAAGATATGTGGAGGGGGAAAAAAACACCCAAGATGGCAGAGGAAACAAGAATAATTAGTTATGAATACACTTGTGTTTCATTCAGTACCAAAATGAATGGATAAAACCTTAATGTAATTAAAAATGATCCCAGTTTACCCAAAAGGCCTATTTGTATTTGTATGCTTATTTAAGCATTGTGTTGTTAGCTTAGTAACATGCTAACATCACAGAAATTCAGCTGAAATGCGTTGAGTTATGCTGATGTGTGTGTAACTGGCTAATCGTGTGTGATTCCTTATCTTAGGTGTGTTACAGTGTTTAATATCAGATTTGTTAAGATAACAACACTTTCCGCAGCATTGGTGAGGCTTGACATCTCAGCCAAAGGATTGTGGGTCAGATAATGTTTTCACTTGTCTGTTTTGAGTCGGCCGGCCCACCGCAGAGCGTACGACACCACAATAAGGCAGTAAAGTGGTTTAGGACTTCTGGATGACTTTCATACACATCTCCTGCCAAACGCTTAATGGTTTCTACAGGTCTGTACCTACAGGCTGTTTCAGTTGCTGACGCTGTATATGTGTGCGTCTCCCACAATTCATCTGATCACCATCATATGTAAACACTTACCACGTGTCGTATGTAAATGCTGCCAGATCTCTGACTCACGCTCTCTGAAAAGCAGTGTGTGTAACAAATTGTGCATCTTGTAATTGTGCTGTGATGCAGCAACACCAATAGATTTACACTAAATGAGTCTTTCAAGCAAGATGAGGAATGATAATTAGCTATTAAAGGACTAGTTCACCCAAAAATGAACATTTGCTGAAAATGAACTCATCCTTAGGGTATCTAAGATGCAGATGAGTTTGTTTCTTCATTGGATTTAGAGAAATTCAGCATTGCATCACTTGCTCACCAATGGATCCTCTGCAGTGAATGGGTGCCATCAGAATGAGAGTCCAAACAGCTGATAAAAACATCACAATAATCCACACCACTCCAGTCCATCAGTTAACATCTTGTGAAGGGAAAAGCTGCGTTTTTGTAACAAACAAATCTATCATTAAAGCATTTTAACCCTTGCTTCTGGACAAAATACAAGTCCATAATCATTAATAATGCTTCCACCAGTGAAAAAGTCCATTCACTGTTGTCCTCTCACATCAAAATGCACTGACATATTTGTTTAGGACTGTTTTGGACTATTTTGACTTGTTTGATCTGTGCGTATTTCTCTCCTGATCCACACGAGAAGACTTTTTCAATGAAAGAAGCAATATTATGGAGGAGGATTTGTATTTTTGCTGGAAGCAAAGTTAAAAAAGTCTTAATAATGGATTTGTTTCTTACAAACATGCAGCTTTACAAGACGTTAATTGATGGACTGGAGTGGATTACTTGTGGATTATTGTGATGTTTTTATCAGCTGTTTGGACTCTCATTCTGACGGCACCCATTCACCGCAGAGGATCCACTGGTGAGCAAGTGATGTAATGCTATATTTCTCCAAATCTGTTCTGATGAAGAGACATCTTGAATGGCCTGAAGATGAGCAAATTTCCATTGTTGGGTGAACTATTCCTTTAAGGGAGAATAAAGAATATATATATATAAATAATGGTGCAAACTTCCAGCATTTCCATCAACATCATTAAATCACAATAACAGAGCAACAAGGGTACAGTGCAAAAAAGTGCAAAAAAGTCTTGTTTTCCAGTACAAATATCTAAACATTCTTAAATCAAGATTAATTTACCTTAGAAGCAAAATGACATATTGTTTTCTGACAAATGTATCAAAATTAAGTGAGTTTATGCTTAAAAACAAGAACAAACGGTGTAAGCTGCAGATATTTTTCTTCTTTTAAACAAATTCACTGAAGTTTTGATATTTAATTTTCTTTCTCGTGTAAATGCATCTTGTTTTAGGAATTTTCAGATATTTGTAAAAGTAAACAAGACCGGAAAAAAAAAAAAAAATTTAAAAATTTGTGCAAAAGTGTACATTTAAACAAAATGCCAAACCACAAAAAAAAGCCTCAAAATGAATGAAAAACTCTGTATGTCAACACACACCGGCATTTAGATCCACATCACTGCATACAATCACAAATAATGGCACTAATTAAAAGCGGAAGCAGTTTGGACTAATGGAAGGCCAGCGGTTAGTGTGTGTGTGCTTATATTTGGAATGAAGCACTAGCATACTGCTTAGTGTGCAGTATATACTGCATACTATTTCTTAAACTGTGAAACAAAAATCAATATATCATGCAATATGCATTTATAATAGTTTCAAAAAGCAATTGCAAAAAGCAATTCATCACTGGAAACAGAAGATCAAGTCAAGCACATTGCATTGTGGGATACAGCAACCTCTAGTGCGCATTTTGGTTATGCGAGTATTGTACTCAAACTATGCACAGTATGCATGCTACATAATTCAAATAATACGAGAGGTATGCAATTCTGAACAGAGTTTGTTGTAAGTATAGTATGCAGTTTGACCGCTTTATCAGTAAACGACCAGCAGGCGGCGCTGTTTCTCTACAGCATTATATGCGACCAATCACAGATTGCAGTGTTGATCCAGTTCAGTCTAATCTAATTATAATTCTAGTAACACAAACACACATAATGACCTGTATTAAACTGATGCATGCCAAAATAAATAATACTGAAGTGCATGATGCATGCACGAATTTACATAAACAATTTCAAATAAAGTATGTGTACAATGACTCACTGAATCACTCGTATCCACGAGAGTAACCGCTCGTGCGTGGATGTTAGAAGGGAAAGAAAGAGACTGGTCCCCCGGCGCGTCCCAAAAACTAAGTTTCCCACCAAACTCAGAGGCCAGGGCTGGAATAATCTTATAAATAGTTCAAAAACACACGTGTGCCCAAACT
This sequence comes from Sinocyclocheilus grahami, assembly GCF_001515645.1. Taxonomy (NCBI): domain Eukaryota; kingdom Metazoa; phylum Chordata; class Actinopteri; order Cypriniformes; family Cyprinidae; genus Sinocyclocheilus; species Sinocyclocheilus grahami. The sequence continues at coordinate 683,678 of NW_015505249.1, read as the reverse complement.
CGCACTGGCAATTCCTGCGCGCGTCTCCCGTGGCTCGGCTCTCCGTGTTTAGGAGTTTTTGCACACTCGGTTCTCTCAACTGTCAAAGCGTGCAGGGGGGTAACCACACCACTACTGCCCCTCCTTCACTGGGACGTCCCAGGAGAAACACTCATGCAAGAGCTCACCGGAGACCCTCGCGCCGCGTGACGTCACCCGCAGCAGCTCAGTTTACCGGGTCACACACCGAGAAATAAAGAGAGAAAATAAAAGAGACCGGGAATTAAGCTTTAATGCTTTAATCCTTTTTGGCCAACTTACAGTAGTTCTGTAAAAAAAAAAAAAAAAAACACGCCACTTCCATATACAAATATTATTTGCTGTTAATAAATCAATAAAGGAATACGATAACGTACCTGACTGAATTTATGAATAGTCAAATGCTTGAAATTAGGTTTGTAGACAAATATGAAATGCCTAAAATGCATGCGCATGTCTTCACGATCATGAAAAAAGTTGATATATTTGTGTGTTTGTGTATAATGAAAACGATTTAATTTTATAACTCATAAAGTATTGAAAATTTGATTTCAAAAGCTTCCCAAAAATCACATCTTCTAAAATTGTATAAACTATTTTTAACAATTATTGCACGTTTTTAAACTTCATATATTGAAGTTTTGTTTTCATTAAGTGTTTCCAAAAAAAAAAAATTTTTTTACATCGTCCGTTTAAATAGTTATGAAACTTTAATTTCATTTATCATTCATATTGAATTTTATATGAACTGCTCCATATGTAATGTTCAAAGGCTTACCGAAAGTGTAATCAAAGAAAATCCCCATGCCGATATAAACACACGTTTACACACTCACCCGGTTCATACAATCACGTGATGTCGCGCTGCGCTCGAGGCCATTCGATCCACCTGTCGCGCGCTCCTCCATCGCCACCATTTCTTCTAAACTCTTCTTCTCTCTGATAACGAGCACCGTGCGGTCAAAATCTCGATGCTCCCCGTGATCCGACTGGCGAGGAATGAGATGCTTTTGGGCGTTTTTCTCCTGCTTTTTATTCCGCGCTTCCTGTGGAACTCAGGAATTGGACGGACAATCCCAGACCGGAAATCCTGCGAGTGTTTGGAGCTGATAAACCCTCTGGCTGCACAAACACTCCCCTCGCGCCCCTCGCGCCCCTCTACGGGTAATCACGTCTCTATCGGACACAAACACACTGTGGTGATCTGCTGAAACGGCGCCAATTTGGCCCTGTGATTTCAACTACTAATATTTGGAATATCCTAGGAATATTTACAAGAATATGGAAGTGAAACGGTGCAGGTCAGGTGGCACCTTCAGGAGAGATTCCTAGCTGATTTGACCCTTAAAATGACATTTGCTGATGTAGCCTGGTTGATTTACTGCCATACTGTCATGTACTACCGCTTAGGCTTTAAAAAAAAATGTAATAAAGAAAGCAATAAATTAAAGGGGTCATAATGCACAATCGGCTTGTAACACTCCAAAGAGAAAGGAAAACTTGAAATCGCATCATATGACCCCTTTAATACTTTTATTCAACAAGGACGTATTAAACTGATCGAAAAGTGGCAGTAAAGACTTTAACATTGTTACAAAAAACTAAACAACTGTAAAATATATTAAATTATTATATTATATTAAGATAAATTTAAACAAATATTTCACTATATATATATATATATATATATATATATGAAGTTTTTAGAAAAAATAAAAATTAATAATAATAATAATAATAAATAGAAAAAAAATCTTAGCCAGCAATATCTGTGGAGTATGCTAGATTTTTGTCATTATTTAAGTCATTACATAAGTCTTTCCAAAAAAAAATTAATCGCAAAAAAACTGGTATGCACTAAAAAAAATATTGATTCCTAAATTTAGATTTACGTGTTTGAATTGCATATAAAATTTGCAACAATTTGGATCACACAGTTTTAACATAAAACAAGTAATGCAAAATTGTGGCATTGTTTGGTTGACTATTTGATCTATTTCATTCTATTTAAATAATCGTATTACTCAAATTGCTTCGAAACAGCATAAATCTGTTCACTGCAAAAACAAATTTGTTTAGTTACAAAAAATGAACATGGTTCAATGCGGCTAGCTGTGGAACAAGTGATATTCAATTGCATTAGTCAATGCAATATTAAGATTTAAACTAATTGGATTTACTGATGATATATAAATCTGGTTATTGTGTATTTAAAACAAAAATCTTTCATTTATGTACGACTGACAAATACACATCACATTTATTTGTCTGTTAATATGTGTAATCTAAATGAATTTTTGTGCAGTTAAAATACTGTACATAAATCTTAAATTTAGTCCTGTGTGTGTGTGTGTACTGGTTTATATATCCTGGTGGGGACTTAAACCTGACTACACACAGACTCACGGGGACTCGTGTCACGGTGGGGACCTAAATTGTGGTCCCCACGGGTACAAAAGCTTATAAATCATACAGAATTAAGTTTTTTGAAAATCTAAAAATGCAGAAAGTTTCCTGTAAGGGGCAGGTTTAGGGGTAGGGTTGGTGTAGGGCAATAGATTATACGGTCTGTACAGTATAAAAATCATTACGCCTATGGAGAGTCCCCACAAGGATAGCTGACCAGACGTGTATGTGTGTGTGTGGCTTGATGTGACATCATTTGGATTATTTTATGGTTATATTTTGTCTTTCTTTGGAGCTCGACCACATCATTCCCTGTAAAGTCTGCTATATTTCTCCTTTTGTTTTCCACAGAAGAAAGTCAGTCATACCGGTCTGGAAGGACATGAGGGTGAGTAAATGATGACAGCTTTTCCATTTTGGGTGAACTATCTCTTTAAGTCTGCTTAATGGCTGTGGGTGGGGGTTATAAGTTATGGGTTGGTGATTTGAACCATCAGATTAAATCAGAGTATGAAAAGAGGTCTGGTGGACGTAGCATTCATGTTTCCAGTTCTAACACATTGACATTGTAATGCTTACAGGGTTTAATGAGTTTGTGATGTGTGTTCTGATGCACATACACGGTGGAGTTGAAAAGATTTTCTTAGATCCTCATATTTATTGTACGTGTTAGAGAACGAAAGAGCCTGATTCTGAATGTATTAGTCCAAATAAGTGGAGGAAATGGCTCTGCACAGCATTTCCTGTGAATCAGGAAGCAGGAAGTGTGTGGAAGAGGAAGATTGTGCTTTGGGTCACAGTGAACAATGAGAGTAAGAGCTTAAAGGAAAGAGTCCTGCGTCAGCGGGAAAGTGACGGATGGGGATTCAGAGAGTGAGAGCTGAAGAGAACGAGAGAAGACTAAATGATCTGTTCAGAGAGATCATGCCACAGATGCTGTTCATTTCACACGTTCATTTACTGTTAATTCTAAAAGCAACATGTTCATTTTTTTTCTTTTCAGATAATGCCACTTTTTTGGCTTTTGCCATTCATTTGATTGATTAATCTGTGTTTCACAACGAAACATATTTAAATGGTTTATTCAAAAACAGGAAGATGGGGAGGCAATATATAAAGTAAATATTATTGTAATGGACAATCAACTTCTCATTTCCATAATCCTGTGTGAAAATCTGTGTTTTTATTTGTGCTTTGACTGAGACATTTAGGATTTCCTATTTTAAAAATCTCAGGTTGATCAGCTTTTGTCAGAGAGTATCTATCTGTCTATCTGTCTGTCTGTCTGTTTATAGAATTTTTTTTTTTTAGCAAAGATGCATTAAATTGCATTACATTGGTCAAAAGTGACAGTGAAGACATTCATATTTTTAAAAATGTATTATTTATGATTTCTATTTTTACAAATCTTAAGTAGGTTTCTATTTCAAATAAATGTCTATTCATTAAAGAAACCTCAACAAATGGCAATTTACACAAAAATATCAAGCAGCATGAGTTTCAATATTGATAATAGTAAGAAATGTTTTTAGCAACAAATCAGCATATTAGAATGATTTCTGAAGGATCATGTGACACTGAAGACTGGAGTAATGATGCTGAAAATTCAGCTTTGATCACAGGAATAAATTACATTTTAAAATATATTCAAATAGAAAACCTTTATTTTAAATTGTAATAATATTTCATAATTTTACAGGTTTTACTGTATTGTTTGATCAAATAATTGCAGCCTTGGTGAGCAGAAGAGACTTCTTTAAAAAATGTAATGTTGAAAAAATCTTACTGACCCCAAACTTTTGAACAGCAGTATATCTATCAGTAAATGATGTTTATAGATCCTGTGCTGCATTCATATTTTAGATCTCAGTGGTGAATCATTATTATCTGACTGTATAAACTCTTTAAAATCCTCTAACTTTCAGCAGTTTTGCACATGAACCTGATGTCACACATCACCACTGGAAAAGATGATTGTGTGTGTGTGTGTGTGTGTGTGCGTGCGTGTGTGCGTGCGTATGTGTGTGTGCGTGCGTATGTGTGTGTGTGTGTGTGTGTGTGCGTATGTGTGTGATTGTTCATATGTCATTTAGATCTCAGTGGTGAATACTTATTATCTGACTGTATAAACTCTTTAAAATCCTCTAACTTTCAGCAGTTTTGCACATGAACCTGATGTCACACATCACCACTGGAAAAGACGATTGTGTGTGTGTGTGTGTGCGTGCGTGTGTGCGTATGTGTGTGTGCGTGCGTATGTGTGTGTGTGTGTGTGTGTGTGCGTATGTGTGTGATTGTCAGTGTGTGTGTGAGAGAGAGAGAGAGAGAGAGAGAGAGAGAGACAGCACATATGGTTTTACATGTGTGAGTGTGTTTGTGGAAATATGTCAAATTGGCTCATTCATTACAGCAACCAGATTTCTCAGTGGAACAGCACAGACACACACACATCTACAAATTAATGCTTCACAGAATATCTGTCAGCATTGATTTTCAGAGAGAAGTGGAGAACTTTCCTCAGTATCAGATGCTGTCGGCAATTTGCATTCATATTTAATAATTGTAGCATTACTTAATAATCTATGCATTTGCAGACACTTTTATCCAAAGCAACTCACATTGCATTCAAGGTATACATTTCATTAATTCATGCATTCCCTGGTCATCTAAACCACAACCTTTTCATTCCTATCTGTGCCAACTCTTTACTGTAAAAAGTGAAGTTTAGAATCTAAAGTCAACCAACTAAAAAAAATCTAATTCTTCCAAGGAAAATGTATCTGGTATTTGCTATCTCTATTTATTAGATGCGCTATACTCTTACAGTACTGTACATTCTCAACTATTTTTCTACCAAAGATTTTAAGGAGAAATGTCTTGAGAAATGAAATACTTTAATGAATCACAACCGAGAAATTCATTATCTAAGAGTGGCTTCTGAGTAATGTTCCTCTGGGAGAGAACATTAGAAAATGAGAGTTAGAGAGAAGAAAAGAGAAATAAACTGAGTGGAAGACAGAATGTGTCTGCTATTCCTGAACTCACATTGACTCCTGGACTTTACAGTGTTTAGACACTGAATCCCTTCAATAACACACACACACGCACGCATGCATGCACACACACACACACACGTAGTGGATAGTATGTTCACTTTTCCAGCAGTGACAAGTGTTTTTTAAACTCTCTCTCCCATTGTTTCGTTCACTTATTTAACATGCTTACTGCAGAGTTTATACTACATAGTGCCTACTAAATACACTCTAGTTCCTAGTGTGAAAATAGTATAAATATAACTACTGTTAAATATAACAGTACTCAGTATGGAAGTGTTTAGACAGTGTTTACACAGTAATTATGAAGCAGCACAACTGTTTTTAACAGTAATAATAATAATAAATGTTTCAAATCAGCATATCAGAATGATTTCTGAAGGATCATGTGACACTGAAGACTGGAGTAATGATGCTGAAAATTCAGCTTTGCATCACAGGAATAAATTACATTTTAAAATATATTCAATAGAAAACAGTTATTTTAAATTGCAAAAATATTTCATAATTTTAAAGGTTTTACTGTATATTTTAATCAAATAAATGCAGCCTTGGTGAGCACAGGAGACCAAAAAAAAAAGTCCTACTGACTCCGCTTTACAGTGGTAGTGCACATATTTTTTTCATATATAATAGTTAGTGTGTCATTCCAGACATGTGTTTGGAGTTTGGCTGCTCAGTTTTCATTCAGGCATGTTATTGCAGCTCAGGTGCTGACACAGCGAATCAGAGGTCATGCTTTTCATCTCAATGCTAATTCTCACAGATGATTGGCTGTCTGCGCTGTTATGAGTTCCATAAGGAACCAATCAGAGGTTCATTAGTATTCATATGCAAATACCTGCTTGACCACTTGTAATGTCATGCATTTTAATTCAGTTAAACAACTGATCTGTCTACTTGTGTTTATGATGTATGTTATGCATTACCATAATTCCAGCGAATCAGAGGTCATGCTTTTCATCTCAATGCTAATTCTCACAGATGATTGGCTGTCTGCGCTGTTATGAGTTCCATAAGGAACCAATCAGAGGTTCATTAGTATTCATATGCAAATACCTGCTTGACCACTTGTAATGTCATGCCATGCATTTTAATTCAGTTAAACAACTGATCTGTCTACTTGTGTTTATGATGTATGTTATGCATTACCATAATTCCCCCCAGGTGTGTGTGCATGTGTTATTTTAGTTAATAGTTCTGCTGACCGAAAGTCACAGATAGTGACAGTTCTGACACGTTTTTAATGAACCTCGCGCCCTGGATGTGTGACTTCATGAGGTGCACAGTGTGTGAGTGTGTTTTAGGGTGACTTTAGTATTGATGGTCTCAAGGTGCTTTCAGTTTAAGCTGTCAGTGTTGAGTTTACTATATCAGACTTACTATATGAAAAAAACAAAGCAAATAACATGTTTTAACTTTTTAGCTCATGCTAGGGAGAATGTACCAGGTTTATTACTAAAACCATAAAAAAAGCATTTTTGTTATTTGAAATAAAACAAATGTTAACTGAAATCAAATAAAATGAAAAACATATTCTATTTGAGGTAGTTGCCAAGGAAACATTTCTCATTTTAATTTAGTTTAACCTGATGTACTAAGATAACTAAACAGAAAAAAATAAAACTTTGTAGACATATTTTAAAACAAAAACTAATAAAAAAGACAAAAACACAAAATTATTAAACTAAAAATATATTCAAATCAAATTATGATTCAATGATACTAAAATAACACAGTGTACATTTAGTTATTTTACATTTTTAAATGATTCCTCTGATGATTTATTGTTTTTGTGTGAATTAAGTTTGATTTAGTAACGCTTTACAACAAGGTTTTATTTGAAAAATGCTTCTAAAGAATTGATTAAACTTAGTTAATATTATTTTCAACATTTACTAATGCACTATTGTAACACCCCTGTGGACTGTTTGTTGTGGTTTCTTCCCCTTGTGTTGGTTTAGCTCGTCTAATTATTAGTTAATCACCTCATTGTGCTCACCTGTCGGTCCCTCGTTAACTGCCCTATATCTGTTCCTGTCTCTTGTGTTCTAGTTTGTCGGTTATTGTGAATGTTACCCCGAGTGTGAGTGTGAGTGTGAGTGTGAGAGTGTGTGAGTGTGTGAGTGTGTGAGTGCCTTGTTGTCGCTACATTAAATATCCTTCTTTTGAATCCTTGCCATCCTGCCTGCCTCCACACACCTGGACCGTGACAACTATTAAAATCAAAAGTTGTTTCTGATAATATTATTTAATGGACATGAACTAACAATGAATAATATTTTTATTAACTAATGTCAACAAATCTGAATTCTGTAACAAATGCATTGCAAAATGTAGGTAATGCATTGACTTAATAATAGGACCTTATTGTAAAGTGTTACTTTTTTGTAATACATACAAATATTTATATGAAATATTTATATTGAACCATTATTTTGTTGATTTTTTTTTCTTCGTTTTTTAAAATGTGATAAATGAAAGAGTAATAATGTATTGTATATTTTTGCTATTAGTATATTTAAAGTCCCCATGAAATCAAAATTATGATTTTTGGGTGTTAGCATCAATATGTTAGTCTCAAGGTTATCTATAAGGCAGTGTGTGAGTAAATGAACGCTATTGGCTATTTTAAAAAAGGGCGGGGCTGCTTGATATGTCCCGCCCTGTCTTCCTGTTTCAGTTCAAATGACGTCAACACATACAGTAATGCTGCGTGTTTCAGGGGACCTTTAAAGCAGAATATAATTTGGCCGACATGTGAATTTATATTTTTAAGGACATTTTTAACAATTTGGCTTTCAGAAGTATAGCCTGCAAGCATATAGACATAATGTTAAATGTATGTTAAATTGCACAATACAAAAACATTGTGTGCTGATCTGAGCTGGGTAGTTCAACAGAAAGAATTATTTTTCTCTCTCTCTCACACACACACACACACACACAGTGATGTTAATGTTGGGTGGAAAATGTGCAGTAACCCTCAAATCACTTCAGTGCTGACAGACGTTTCCTACAGAGAAAGAACCATCTCTCACACACAGACTATGAATACTGAAAATACAGAGTCATGTTGACCCAAACACATGCTCAAACACCACATTTCAACTGTATGCATTGAGGGAGCTAGACAAGAATGAAACAAGATGTTGATAGACTTTTAGACTTCTGGGCCTTTACATTCACGTCTCTGAGGAATTACATTCCAAAGCCTGAAAATAATGTCAGGAACAAAGGCAGGAAGTGATATCAGCATTGCTGCCCTCCTGCGTGGGAACAATACTGAATCCTGAAACACACCCACCAAAGATATGCTGCCACTGACTTTCTATTTCACATCATCTGAAGTTTAGAGGAATAGTTCACCCAAAAATGAAAATTCTGTCGTCATTTACTCAACCTAAAGTTGTTCCAAACCTGAATGAGCTTCTTTCTTCTGATGAACACAAAAGAAGATATTTTGAAGAATGTTGGTAACCAAACAGTTGACGGTAGCCATTGACTTCCATAGTATTTTTTTTTCATTGAAGTGAATGGCTACCATCAACTGTTTGAGTTTGCATTTTTGGGTGAATTGTAGCTTTGAAAAGATGGAATTTGTTGCAGTCAGTAGTTATCTAAAACTAAATCTATTGAGAAAAAACAATAATAATAAACATTAACTGAAATAAAATATAATATAATAAACTTATTTTATTTTAACTATATTTGTTAAGCCAACTTTCTGTTTTTTGTTCAGTTTAAGATAAAGTACTAAAATTGCTAAAACTTGATAAAATACAACGAAAAGCTGAAGCTTAATAAAAAAAATCAAGACATTTAAAAACAAACAAGTAACAGAAATGACAAAAACAACAAAATGACAAAAACTAAACTTAAAACAGAAATTAAAATGTAAACAAACTGCAATTAAAATGAAAACAAAATCTGAAAATAAAATCTAATTCAAAATATTAACAAGTTAACAACTAAATAATAATAAACATTAACTGAAATAAAATATAATATAATAAACTTATTTTATTTTAACTATATTTGTTAAGCCAACTTTCTGTTTTTTGTTCAGTTTAAGATAAAGTACTAAAATTGCTAAAACTTGATAAAATACAACGAAAAGCTGAAGCTTAATAAAAAAAAATCAAGACATTTAAAAACAAACAAACAAGTAACAGAAATGACAAAAACAACAAAATGACAAAAACTAAACTTAAAACAGAAATTAAAATGTAAACAAACTGCAATTAAAATGAAAACAAAATCTGAAAATAAAATCTAATTTAAAATATTAACAAGTTAACAACTAATAGTATATCAGTAATACTAAAATCAGCATATAGAGGAAGAATCTGAAGGCAGTTTATTTGAAGAAATGTTATGCAGACAGTGTGCAGAGGATAGAATTACACTCAGGATGGCAAAACACGCGCTACTAATGTTACACAAAAAGCGAACAGCTGTGGTACACCGCAGTCAAACATACAAAATGACATCATGGAGAAAGTGAATCAAATTGGATGTTTTATTATTCGATCATCAATTTGAGATTGCACAAAGAGACTGTAATCTGTTAAATTTCATAAACATCCACTGGCCTCAAAAACGTTGAAACCTTACTCACTCTCAAGCCATCCAAGATGCATTAGTTTCTTCATCAGAACAGATTTGAAGAAATATAGCATTACATCACTTGCTCAACAATGGATCCTCTGCAGTGAATGGGTGCCGTCAGAATGAGAGTCCAAACAGCTGATAAAAACATCACAATAATCCACAAGTAATCCACACCACTCCAGTCCATCAGTTAACATCTTGTGAAGGGAAAATCTGTGTTTGTAAGAAACAAATATGTTGTTAAAGCTTTTAAATGTTAAACCATTGCTTCTGGCCAAAATATGAGTCCATAATTCATAACAACGCTTCCTCTAGTGGAAAAGTCCATCCCCTGTTGTTCTCTCACATCAAAATCCATGCACCCACATATTTATAAAACGGTTTTTGCTCGTAAACGGTGCCTGATCTGTGCATATTTCTCTCCTGATTCAGACGAAGATGATTTTTTTCCCCCTGGAGAAAGCAATATTATGAATAGAGGACTTGTTTGAAGTTAAAACGTCTTAATGATAGATTAGTTTCTCACAATCATGCAGCTTTTCTCTTCACAAGATGTTAACTGATGGACTGGAGTGGTGTGGATTATTGTGATGTTTTTATCAGCTGTTTGGACTCTCATTCTGACGGCACCCATTCACTGCACAGGATCCATTGCTGAGCAAGTGTAATGCTCAATTTCTTCTGACGAAGAAACAAACTCATCTACATCTTGGATGGCCTGAGGATGAGTAAATTTTCAGCACATTTTTATTTTTGGGAGAAGTACCCCTTTAAGTGTCCAAATCATTTTTGGGGCCGCTGTACACAATCACATCCACCCCACATGCTTAGTCTGCGGTGAATGACCTCTGTTCCCGTCCAGCGTGCTTGTGTTTGTGTGGGAGTGGGTTGATTTACTCTGTGTTAACAGTAGCACAGAAACAGATCTGGACTTAGTCTGTTAGGAGTGTGTGCTGGTGTTGTTCTGTGACTCTGTGTTGTCAGGTGTATGTCGTAGCGTCTCGTCTCAGCTCCACCTGTGATTTATTTATTTGTCTTTCTCTCCCTCCTGCTGTTTTTCTTTTCACTCGTTATTTTGGGTCGCCTCTCCTTGTAACTTCCTTCTCTTGGCCTTTTGTTCCTGCTCTCAGCATGTGGACCCAGATGGCAAAGACCTTAAACAGACATATTCCCACAGATACACACTCTCGCTGCCTCTGAACCAGATCCATGGGCTTTATTAGCTAATCATATGTGACTGAGAAAATATTGAACTATTGTCAGTCATCATAAAATCACCTCCATGAAATACATATACTGTATAGCGACTGTGGAGTGATTTATCTACTTATGTTATTATGTTGTACTGTAAAGGATTTTATTTTGAAAGATTTAATTTATATATTCTTTTATATATATACAGAACTACAAGTGTATATATACTATAAGATTATATATATATATATATATATATTAATATCTTTCAAAACAGAATGAAATATCTAAATATAAGTATACATAAATATAATGTAAAATTATGTATGTGTGTGTGTATAAATATTTTTTATCAATATTTATATTTTATAATGCATAATAAATATAATGTAAAATAACCATATAATAACATTGTATATATAGTATATTATATATATAATTATATATATATAATATTTTGAATCATTATAACCATCTTTCTTTCTGTTATTTCTTTCTTTTTTTGTAGCTTGACTTTGAGTGTAAATATATTGCTAAAAATAAATATATATTTTATATATTAATTCAAATTCTAAATAATAAATATATATATACTGTATATATATAATAACTAGTTCATTGTATTATTTGTTTATACATTTCTAGATTTATTTATGCAGATTTTATATAAAATTATATATATATAGTACATTACATATTATTTTTTAAATCTATATTCTAGATTTCTTTATAAAAAATTTTAAACAATGTTTATATTTTATAATACATAATAAATATGTATATATATATATATATATATATAAACATATAATAAATGATAATGTATATAGTATATGTTCATGAAATGCAAGCACTTTCATCTCCTGTTGTGTTACAAAGTTCACGTTTAGTAAACTCTGACCTGTGACTTCAGCTTAGCAAAGATCTGGACTGGAACGATCAGTGTTTTAATGTTTACCAGATTGCAATATTATTATAAATGCAACAAAGTTGCCTTATTCTTTCTGTCTGCCCCCTGTAGATTCCTGTTGCTGCTTTATGGAGTTTCTTTCTACATGTTGTCACATCCATCTTCTTTTAAGCCTGCAGGGTCAAAATCACGTAACTGTGAGTGAGGTTTTTAATATCAGCCTGTCATTCAATATCTACACAGACTTTCTTACGGATCATTTTGAAAAGAGGCAACAGAGAAGAGAGATCACAAGAAAGAGTTACAGGGCTGTGAAATCCTGTCTGATGGCCCTCAGGATGTAAAACTAATCACACACACACACACACACTCCTGACCCTGAGAGCGTGCGCTCACGAGGCCTGGATGAGCACAACGTCTACCGAGAGAGAGAGCGTAGGGCGCTGGAGGTCACGTAAAGGTCATGTGCACTGGGTGGTTCTTTCCTGTCCGGTGTAAAAGAGCCGCGAGACAGGACAGGATGTAGGCCACGAGGTCACTTCCTGCTGAGGTGTAAATTTAGCCAGTTGCCGTTGATGATGTTAGTTATTGGTTGGCATTTCTCTCCCACTCCCTAAAGTTTCCTCTGGCTTTCCTCGGGAGTTTCCCTGCACACTTACTCACATCCTTGCTGCGTCCTGTCCACCGTACAGCATTTCCCCGCTGCATTCTGGGATGTGTTTTATGAGTGACTTTTTTTATGTGCATGGATTTTATTTTTCTATGGCAACAATGGATGTTGTCACCTTCCTGTAACATCATCATTTCAAAATTGTCCCATCAGCTATGAACGGTTGCATGTCAGCATTTGCAATGTTGTCACAGATAATTGAGAGAGATAATTATTAAAAATGTCACAGAATGATAGCATATATGACCAGGCATTCATGATATTTATGAAAAACATATTAAAAAGAATGTCTTAGCATGTTAAATATTATCATATTATTTTATATATTTCTAATAAAAATAATATAAATACATAAATATATAATTTAAATAATATAATGTAATAATGTAAAAGAAGTGTGTGTGTGTATGTGCATATATATATATATATATATTACATTGTTATATTATTATTATTATTTAAAAAATATATTATTTATAAAAAAACAATCTATCTTCAACAACAACAAAAAACAAATATATTCATTTGTTTAAATAATTTTAATTATTTTTAAAATCAATAAAAGTTTTTGCATTTTATTAAAACATTATATAAATTGGCAGGTTATGGCATATAGTGCAACGCATTACTATTTTTTCTTTAAACAATTTTTAACCCATTTTGAGACACTCATATCACACCTGTGAGCAGAGATACAATGAGTGCAAAATGTCAAACAGAAAAGACACATTACAAAGAAAATTTATATTATTATATTATAAATGAATAAATTGGCATCCACTATAACATTAAATATTTACAGTTTATATTTTTGCTTGCAAAATTTTTTTAAATAAAATAAAATAAACTACTGTTTTTGAATGGCCATCAAAATAGTGTAGAGAGTGTAGGAAATATATTTTCCTAATGAAACGTTTACATTGCTTAGCCTTCAAATGCCAAAATATATTGCTAAATGTGCTTGAAGGAGCTAAATAAATTAATGTCAAATGTTTCATTTAAATGTTAGATTTTTGTAAAATGAACTACAAATCTGTGTCCTGAATCAATTGAGAAGCACTGTTTCTAAGTCAGTTATGTTTTGGTGTTTTCAAATTCAATTTTTTTAATAATTTTGTCTAGTGTTTGGCTTCTCTGTCTGTTCAGGGTGGATCTTCGTGATGTTGTTTGACAGTCGGTGTGTTTCTGTGCATGTGTGTAACAGGTGTGTACGTTTATCTGTAGCGAATGTCCTCTTCCGACCGTCTGCGCTTCATTTATCATCAGGACACTGATTCATGTGTTTCTCTGCTGTGAATATTGTTCCACAGTTGAGTTTCTCTCACTCCTTCTGCATGCGTGTGTGTGTGTGTGTGGGAGAGAGGGTGTGTGTGTGTGTGTGTAACAACAAAAAACAAATATATTCATTTGTTTAAATAATTTTAATTATTTTTAAAATCAATAAAAGTTTTTGCATTTTATTAAAACATTATATAAATTGGCAGGTTATGGCATATAGTGCAACGCATTACTATTTTTTCTTTAAACAATATTTTCCTAATGAAACGTTTACATTGCTTAGCCTTCAAATGCCAAAATATATTGCTAAATGTGCTTGAAGGAGCTAAATAAATTAATGTCAAATGTTTCATTTAAATGTTAGATTTTTGTAAAATGAACTACAAATCTGTGTCCTGAATCAATTGAGAAGCACTGTTTCTAAGTCAGTTATGTTTTGGTGTTTTCAAATTCAATTTTTAAAATAATTTTGTCTAGTGTTTGGCTTCTCTGTCTGTTCAGGGTGGATCTTCGTGATGTTGTTTGACAGTCGGTGTGTTTCTGTGCATGTGTGTAACAGGTGTGTACGTTTATCTGTAGCGAATGTCCTCTTCCGACCGTCTGCGCTTCATTTATCATCAGGACACTGATTCATGTGTTTCTCTGCTGTGAATATTGTTCCACTTTGAGATGGTAAAACAGTTGAGTTTCTCTCACTCCTTCTGCATGTGTGTGTGTGTGTGTGTGGTGTAGATAAGAAGTCAGGCTCTCTGAGGTTACGTGACCCACAGTCTGTTTACAAACACAGCAGCCGACCCCCAATAAATCACTGTCTGCGAGTGTGTGTGTGTGTGTGTGAGGGAGGACAGGTGCAGCGGATGAAAATCTGTGTTCCCAAAGGAGCAGATTTAAGATCAAAAGATCATCTTAATACCGTAATGCAAAAAAATTTTTTTTTAAATTGCACATAATTCAGTGGCACCTGTGTTTTTAAACCTGTATGAAAGTATTTGAATCTTGGGATTTTTTTGATACATTATTTACTTTTTATTTATTTTTTTATTTATTTAAATGTTTAAATAAAATAAATGTTTAAATAAATATGATGATCTATAAATACCTATATAGATACAGAAATTAACTACACCCCCTATTGGAAGAAAATTGCAACATACAGTACATAAATAATAATAAACATAAATAAATGAATAAATTGGCACTGGTGACTCATCTACTATAACATTAAATATTCACAGTTAATATTTTTGCTTGCAAAAAAAATAAAAAATTATATAAACTATTTTTGAACGGCCGTCAAAAGAGAAACAACATCTGTATATAGGCTATATCTACTTTAGATACGCATACAGCAGAAGAAATATATTTAATTTTTTTCTGTCCAAAATATTTCATATGCTAAATGTATGTTACAAACAACACAGTGTAGGAAATATATTTTCCTAATGAAACATTTACATTGCTTAACCTTCTAATGCCAAAATATATTGCAGAATTTGCTTAATAAATGTCAAATACCTTTCGGGTATATATAAAAACTGAAATATCACATGGTCCTAAGTATTCAGACTCTTTGCTGTGACACTCATATATTTAACTCATGTGCTGTCCATTTCTTCTGATCATCCTTGTGATGGTTCTACACCTTCATTTGAGTCCATCTGTGTTTGATTATACTGATTGGACTTGATTTGGAAAGCCACACACCTGTCTATATAAGACCTTACTGCTCACAGTGCATGTCAGAGCAAATGAGAATCATGAGGTCAAAGGAACTGCCTGAAGAGCTCAGAGACAGAATTGTGGCAAGGCACAGATCTGGCCAAGGTTACAAAAAAATTTCTGCTGCACTTAAGGTTCCCAAGAGCACAGTGGCCTCCATTCCTTAAATGGAAGACGTTTGGGATGACCAGAACCTTTCCTAGAGCTGGCTGTCCGGCCAAACTGAGCTATCGGGGGAGAAGCGCCTTGGTGAGGGAGGTAAAGAAGAACCCAAAGATCACTGTGGCTGAGCTCCAGAGATGCAGTCGGGAGATGGGAGAAAGTTGTAGAAAGTCAACCATCACTGCAGCCCTCCACCAGTCGGGGCTTTATGGCAGAGTGGCCCGGCGGAAGCCTCTCCTCAGTGCCAGACACATGAAAGCCTGCATGGAGGACTCCAAGATGGTGAGAAATAAGATTCTCTGGTCTGATGAGTCCAAGATAGAACTTTTTGGCCTTAAGCGTTTTTTCTAAGCGGTATGTGTGGAGAAAAGCAGGCACTGCTCATCACCTGTCCAATACAGTCTCAACAGTGAAGCATGGTGGTGGCAGCATCATGCTGTGGGGGTGTTTTTCAGCTGCAGGGACAGGATGACTGGTTGCAATCGAGGGAAAGATGGATGCAGTACAGGGATATCCTGGACGAAAACTTTCTCCAGAGTGCTCAGGACCTCAGACTGGGCCGAAGGTTTATCTTCCAACAAGACAATGACCCTAAGCACACAGCTAAAATAACGAAGGAGTGGCTTCAGAACAACTCTGTGACTGTTCTTGAATGGCCCAGCCAGAGCCCTGACTTAAACCCAATTGAGCATCTCTGGAGAGACCTAAAAATGGCTGTCCACCAACGTTTACCATCCAACCTGACAGAACTGGAGAGGATCTGCAAGGAGGAATGGCAGAGGATCCCCAAATCCAGGTGTGAAAACCTTGTTGCATCTTTCCCAAAAAGACTCATGGCTGTATTAGATCAAAAGGGTGCTTCTACTAAATACTGAGCAAAGGGTCTGAATACTTAGGACCATGTGATATTTCAGTTTTTCTTTTTTAATAAATCTGCAAAAATGTCAACAATTCTGTGTTTTTCTGTCAATATGGGGTGCTGTATGTACATTAATGAGGAAAAAAAAAATTACTTAAATGATTTTAGCAAATGGCTGCAATATAACAAAGAGTGAAAAATTTAAGGGGGTCTGAATACTTTCCGTACCCACTGTATATATATATATTATGCCATATGGGTATAGTGGTTTACATTAGTGTGTGTGTAGGGCAAGTGTGCAATAGTATTATTTATTATAGTATTTCATTAGTGTATTTTTACTAATGTGAAGTGTGCTGCAAATATTGTGATTTCTATGACTTTGTAAAGTGAAGTATGCAGTTGTTTTGTGTAGTCACTAGTCAGTAATGGTATGTATAATGAAGTGTTTAGTGTTCATTTAGTGTTTTTTAACACTAGAGCTTGACTGCTGGAGGATGAATGAACTGACGGGACAATCTTGAGATTCCACAGAGGAAGAGAGGAGGACAGATGAAAGAGAGCAGAGGTCAGAGGACAGAGGGACAGAGAAAGGGTTAAAGCTGAGCTCTCGCTCTCTCTGCTTCACCTCTCTGAGCAGCAATTCATGAACATTCAGCTGCTAATCACTGTTTAAACACACTTCAGCGCACACAATACCACACACACACACACACTCACTCACACACACACACAGTCACACACACACACACACACACACACACTCTCTCTCACACACACGCACACACACACACACACACACACACACACACTCACACACACACACACACACACTCTCTCTCACACACACACACACACACACACACACACACACACACTCACACACACACACACACACACACACACACACACACACACACACACACACACACTCTCTCTCTCACACACACGCACACACACACACACTCACTCACACACACACACACACACACACACACACACTGATCTGATCCTTACGTATCAATCCAAGGCCTGTTCTGCACAAAAACAAGACTTTTAAACTTTTAACTACTTCACATCAAATCTGAAATATCACTCACATGTTGCATGTTTTAGAATTTGCTTTTTGAATTTGTTTCATTTTTTCAGAACCTTCAAAGTTCTTCATGTCTTGGGGGAAATCATCTTTCACTTGTTTTCTAGAAAAAACCCTACTTTCGGAAAGGAACAAAATGAAGGGAAAGAGAAAAGAACAAAAATTTCCAGCTCAGCTGAAGACGGGAATATCAGGAAATGACATCTCAGTTTCCTGTTTCTTCCAGAGAAAAACTCAATCCATCTCTCTATCTCGTGTGTTTCTTTATACCATTCTATCTATGATGAAAACAATATCTCTGTTAACCTGTGGAGAGAATGTTTCCAAATCAAAAACAGTGAGAGAATGATTCATGTTTAAGTGTTCAATTGTTAATATTTCATTAAGTTCTAGTAGATGTTTCACTAGCGATGGATTGTTTTATAATAATAATAATAATAATAATACTACAGGTAATATGGACCCCACTGGCTCAAACAGACAGAACAGATTCATGATGTTTACACTCTTCAGGGAAATCAGTGTATGAATGAATGACATATTTAGACTTTGCTTCAAGTCAGTGTATTTTCATAATTCAATACCCAGATTATCATAATTCATCACAAATAAACTGAAAGTCCTTAATAAACATTGAGGGGGAAGTGCTTTCGCTGTAAGAACAGACATTTGGTCCGATTTGTGCAGCTTGAAAATGGTAATAAATGTCTTCATCGTTTGTTGATTAATAGCTGAAATGAGGAAGAAATGTTTTAAATGGATTATATGCAGAATATAATGTGAATAAATAAATATTGTACAATAAAATATTTTTTTATATTTCTTATTGTATGAATATATATTTTTTAAATGTGCATTTGTCGTTTTATCATGGTTAATTTGGTTCTTTAGTGTTGATATTGAGATAAAGATTTTAAGAATTTTTAAGAATTACATTTAGACTGTTTTTTTTTATATATTTATATTAAAAATATGAATTAAAGAATTAATGGATAAATGGTTATTTGGGTAAATCTGCCAAACGGGGCAGTTTTGGTTGCTATTTCTGACAGGAATCGGCTTTATTGTACAGGTTTGAGGTTTGTGTGCGTGTGATTTAAAAAAAAGAACGTTTTTTTTATATCATAATAACCATCACACACAGTACTTTTTGTAACGGGCTGACAAAATGTTACACCCCCCATTAAAGACAGTTTAATGCTCCGTTAAATAATTAATAAAGAAAAATATGAAAATACAAAGAGTGAGAGAGGACGTTTGGCGGCTATATTTAATTATTAATTAGGATCATTAAAAAAGATTATTAATAAATAAAAACAGAAAGAGTTCTCTTATAGTTGTAAAGTCCGGGGGCCATAACCTAATGAATAATTAATGAGAATAATAACATGAGCTAAAAATACAAAAATAAATGAATTGATCATTTATGAATACAAATACGAAAAATCTCCAAATTGTAGGCTATAACAAGAGAGAAGAAGGATGTGTGTTTAGTCTATTGTTGATGACTAATATGACTATTTAAAATCATTCAATCACATTAATATAATTATATGTAAAAATGTGTTATTTGATATGGAGTCCTTAATGTAAAATGTTAATGTTAATTTGTATCAAGATTTACATTGTTTAAATGATGCTTTTTAAAGAATAATGTAGTAATAAAAATGTATATAATACATGATTATTTGTTGTATCATTTGTAATATAAATTATAAAATATAATATTGCTTTTATAAAATGGTTATTTGGGTAAATCTTCCAAATTGGGTTGCTAGTTCTGATAAAATTTGGCTTTATTTGACAAAGTTTGAGGTTTGTTTGTGAGTGGATGATTGGAGATTAAATAAGATTATTGATCAATAAAACTAAAAAAAGAGTTCTCTTTAATATAATTTAATAATAATTAATAATTCATGAGTATAATTACATGGGGAAAATACCATAACATATAACAATGTATAAAAATATTAGTAACACTTTAGAATAGGGAACACATATTCACTATTAACTAAGAGATTTCCCTGAACAAGCTCCTAATTTGCTGCTTATTAATAGTTAGTAAGGTAGTTGTTAAGTTTAGGTGTGGGGTAGGATTAAAGGGGTCATAGGATGTTGCTAAAAAGAACATTATTTTGTGTATTTGGTGTAATGAAATGTGTTTATGCGGTTTAAGGTAAAAAAAAACACATTATTTTCCACATACTGTACATTATTGTTTCTCCTCTATGCCCCGCCTTTCTGAAACGCATCGATTTTTTACAAAGCTCATCGGTCTGAAAAGCGAGGTGTGCTCTGATTGGCCAGCTATCCAGTGCGTTGTGATTGGCCGAATACCTCAAGCGTGAGACAGAAATGTTACGCCCCTACCATACTGTGATGCCCTGTCCAGCCGAAGCGATGAGACAAAAACATTAAAACCCATTATAAACGGGGCATTTGTTGCATCCAGTGGGGACATAATTATGGATTATAATGACTTATACTGTCTTTTTACGCGTTGCGTTGCATCGTGCCGCGTAAACATAAAACCATGTCTGCATTTGTGATCAGAAGAATGACAAACAACAAGCAACGTACTTACAGTCTGTGAGTCAGAACAGCTGGCATTGTAGTCTACTCTCCCAGGATCAGGAAACTGGAACAGTGTTGTAAATACAACTTAACCACTGATTTCTAGTCGTGTCCATTTTTGGAAGACCAAACAAAGTAGTTTCGCTTTCACAACGAAACACAGCGTCACACACGGCGGCCTAGAGTGAGCGGCAGTGGCCTACAGTGAGCAGAGGCCGGGGGCTAGCGTGAGGAACGGCCGGAGGGTTAGAGTGAGAAGAGGCGCGGGCTTGAGAACGGCGCGGCCGGGCCCGACGAAGAAGCGTCAGGAAGGACATGTGACGACCCCGGGCTGGACTCCGCTTCATCCACGGTGAAAGCCGATCCGGTGATCCACAGCGTGAAGTTCATGTATTTCCTCAGCGACCAGCACGAATCAGCTCTAGGCATGACGAAGCGGATATCGTCCTCTTTTGGAAGACCAAACAAAGTAGTTTCGCTTTCACAATGAAACACACAGCATCTTCACGACATGGCGGCGGCAACAATACTACAGCGAGAATAAAAGTTACACCTTATTTCTTTGCGTGATCATTTCGTTATGCAAATCTTCCCACATCGTGACGTAGACATGGGGGCGTGTTAGAACGAGCAGTTTTAGGTAACTTTTATAAAGAATTTCTCTTTGGATTTCAGATTTTAGTCTTTGCAACTTTACAGATCTTGTTTATGCACCAAGAGCTTGTAACACTCCAAAGAGAAAGGAAAAATTTAACTCGCATCATATGACCCCTTTAAGGGATGAAATATGGTCATGCAGAATAAGGCATTAACATATGCTTTGATTATAAGTAAGCAGCCTACTAATAAACAGCCAATATGGTAGTAATATGCATGCTAATAAGCAACTAGTAAACAGTGAGAATTGATCCTTAATATAAAGTGTTACCAAAATATCATATATGGAGAATGAGAATAATAAAAAAGGGAGATGTGTGTGTGTTTGGTGTTCGTCACGCTGCGGTCATGTGACTTAACTCCAGCTCACTTCCGACTCTGCGTGGAAGAGGAAAAAAGTTGCACCTCAGGAGTGAAAAAAGTTTTATCTTTCGATTCATTCCGTGAAAACCAGAAACGCAGCATCGTTCAAGCTCATCTGCGTTTATCGGAGGATTAATAAGGTCGCGGGGCTGTATTAATCGGTGTGAATCGGGGTAAGTGCTCGGGATGTCCGCCAACAGTGTGTCGTATAACGAGCAGGGCTCGGGGGAGTCCGGTGTGGACGCGGCGCAGGAGAACAGCAGCATCCCCGCGAGCATCAGCGCCGGCGGGGCCGCCTTCAGCCTCTTCAGCGCCGACTGCAAGAAGTAAGAACCCCCGAACACACGCTCACGTGATCTTTATTAATATGCTTTTCACTTTCCACAGTGGCACCTGCGTGAGAAGTGTAGCCATAGCATATGAAGCAGAATGTTTTTGTGCATGTTTGGGTGTCAGGTGAAGCCCTGTCCTGTGTGAAACGAAAGTAGCTTTTTGTGAACTGCTAATTTGGGTTATTAAACATATTGTTAGGTTGGAACTATTATGCTTCATTTGCGAGATCAACTGCTTGTGTAATATTTGCATGGAGAGCAGATTAAGCAGCCTCACAGAGTTATTACTTAAAGGCCAGTGTGAGAGAGTTTTGGGTCAATTCACAGTTTTGTCAGTTTACATTTCAGCATTTATATCAGGCTCCTATGTGTAGGTTCAGTAATTTCCCTTTAAAGGGGTCATATGATGTTTTTTTTAAAGATCATTATTTTGTGTATTTGGTGTAACAGAATATGTTGACATGCTTTAATGTTCAAAAAACACATTATTTTTCAAATACTGTACATTATTGTAGGTCCTCTATGCCAAACGCTTCG
>NW_015505249.1:656554-660490 GCF_001515645.1 Sinocyclocheilus grahami | reverse complement strand
TTTTTTTTTGTACATTGTTTTGTAGCAAAAGTGTCTATTAAAGAGTTAAAGTTTTAGTACTTTTAAAGTTTTAGTACTTTTTAGTCATATTACATTTGATATACATGTTAAATATTTCCAGCAAAAGTATGTTTATGAGTGAATGGAGGAGTTACATTATTTATATATAGCACATCTGCATTTAGCAGAGGATAAATAAGAGTATAGATGGATAAATAGTAATAATTTTATTTAAATATTAAATATTTCTCGCAAAACTGGAGATATATCGGCTAATAATATTTATTAAATGTGCATAATAATTAATTTGATATTTAATATATAATATTTTTCTTTCTCTATACAGATAGAATGTATATAATGTACTTATTTCTTTAGAATGTTTTTGTGTACTGTATATGGAGAAATAGTTTTAAAGGAAAAAGTTTTTAAAAATAAAACAATTGTAGCAAAAATTATAAAATGCAAAGAAAAATAATATTTTATAATATAATATATTTTATTATATTTTTAGCAAATAAAAAAATAGATTGCTAAAAAAAATCCCAAAATTCTCTGGTGGTTCAGCATTTTTAATCTTGTGTTGTCTTGCAATCTCATGTCGTTGTTTGTTGCTGCCCTCCTCCTCTTCATCCTCATGGGGTCAGTATGTTGTAATATCGGAGCACTATTTTTCCTTTTAATGCAGATATCACATCAGTATTAGTGAAACTAAACCTGGCTCACTCTGGCTTCTACGTGACATTATTGTTTGTGCTAATGCATTTCAGAAGGTGCTGCCTGGAGCTCACAGGACTGAACTGATCTACATACTGTATTGTCTGTAGTGTTTATCTACTCCGCCTCAGTGTTTGTCTCCTCCAGACTCTTTGTGAAGGCCGTAGACAGGGTTGACGTCAAACCCTCATGTCCCCGTCCTATGGCATCTCAACTCCATTTAGTTTTAAGGGATCTGTTCCAACAATTACGGTACTGAATGACAAATTCCCATCCTTAGACAGGAAGTCTGTTCCTGCTTCCTACTTAATGAGCCTGGTAATTGTTTAATCTAATGGGACATAAGAGAACCGTGTCATTTGTTATTCGCTGCTGGTTGTTATTTAGTCATTCACTGGTACTAGATCGTATGGATTCCTTTCTGTTATGTTTAATGTCCGCTTCCTGATTACAAGATGCTGGTTTTCTGTTGTAGCTGATGGTGGGATGGTTTGTGTGTGTGTTATTGGTATGTTGAGAGTTATAACGGAAGAATGGTTCATGTTATTTAGGCCTAACTGAATTGGCGCTCTCACATGAATGCAAGCAGAAGACTGAACTCATGAGTGCAGAGAGAGAAGTGTGAGAATGAGACGCAAGGAGAACAACACTGCAGGGAGAGTTCACCAGAAAATGTTTAATTATCTTAATTTACTCCCCTTTTATATGTTGTGCCAAACCTGTATGGCTTTCTTTTTTTCTGTGGAACCAACCACTGGATATATTAGATAGGCTAATAGACACAGGTCTTTTTCATTGTAATCTTGGCACGAAATGCTATATGAAAGTAGTCTATACAACTCTTGCACTGTATTTCAAGGTGTATGATCGCATTGTGTGATTAACAAATCAAAAATGAAGTCATTATTCGCTAACAATCTTCCTCTTCACTCAGCTGTTAATTCAAGAATCTGTATAGTGAGTCAGTGAGTTTAAATAATTCATAAACAAATCATATTGATTCATTAACTAATTACTCCGTCCAGTTTGTGAACTAGATCAAGATCATTCCCTTTTATTCATTAGAACCAGCTTCTGTTTTCTAGTTCAACTCATTGATTAATTTGAGTCATTTGCAGTGTAAGTTTGTAGCTCACTGGAGGGTGATGTGTATATATATATTTTTCTCAGCAAATAACAACTTAAATTTTGGTCCCTTCCTCTTACAAAGCTGACTTCAGAAGACTCCAAATATAGAGCATGAGTTGTATGGACTACTTTCATGCAAGAGCCTGTTTGTTCAGAGAGTTAGTAAGTTGAACTTTAATTCTAGAACAAATCAGGTCAACTCAACTCATCAGTGATTCATTAAATCCAATTTGTGAACTAGCTCAAACAGCTTTCATTGCAGAACTGGCTCAAAATGAAAGATTTGCTCACTGCTTCTGTTCTCTGTTTCAACTCATTGAGTCATTTGCATCGATTCTCAAGTGGAGGGGAAGATTATGAACAAATTATAACTTAAATTTCAGTCGTATGATTTCAGAAGACTTGCATAAATATAGGGCATGAGTCGTATGGACTGCTTTCATTCAAAAACCTGTTGTTTAATTCAAATAATTCAATCTAAAGATCATAAAATAATGAGTTGTTGTTTTCTGCTCCAGTTTTCAGGTTAAACTCATTGATTCAGTTGCAGCAGTTCTTGAGTCAACAACTTAGAAGGGAGTTTTATCAGCAAATTATAGCTTTATTTCAATCTGTTTCTCTTAGAAAGCTATCAGATGCCTTGAAAAGATTCTGAATATATTGTACGAGTTGTATGAACTGCTTTTATGGTGCACCTTATGAACTTTTTTGCAGCTTGATCAGCCGAGTGATTCTTGTTCAATCCAACCGATTCATTCCACTGTTTTCAGCGATGTTCTTTCCGTTCCTTCCTCCGTCTCACTATTTGGGTTTGATTTTTGTTTCAGACTTGTTATATTTTGTTGCCTTGGTTGGCAGGAGGAAGTTTCACGTTATCAGGATAAGCAGACCTGCCGTGAACGATGAACACAAGTGAAGAATGCGGTTCTGCGGAGGTGTTGAAAGCCTTGGTCTGAAGATAAGAGACTGTACGCTTCCACAACCACCAAGAATTACCACGACCGGATTGGATATGAGTCGCCTTAGCTCTTTAGATGGTGCTGTTTTTACCTAAATGGACTTCCTTTCCATTTTACCCACTTCCTTTATTGGCTACAAGTCGCAACTGGCGCTCAAAGGGACGCAGCTTGCAAGCTCTGGATCTTCTGAGATTGGTTTTCTCAAACCAATCGATAACTGAGGCTTCATCGTTCTCTAATGGAGAACCAAAAGGGAAAAGCTTCTTCGGACAACTGACCAGGCCTCAGGAGAACTTTGAAGGAAAGTAAGGGAATTCAGACTTCAGTCCATGATAAAGAGTGAACCGTTGTAACCTCATGGATCTAATTGGTGTGTGATGATGGTCACACTGGATGGTTGTGCGACTGCTGCACGTGGCCATTAAGCAGATGATCGAGTCAGGCTGGAGCATAGTGCTGTCTTGTCCCTCTCTGGTCTTCTTTATAGAAACCAGTAGACATTGGCTGTCAAACTTTCTCTTAGCTTTAGCTTCTTAGGTCTGGTCTTCTGGGCTGGTTTAGAGAAATGGATGATCTCATAATGGCGTTTGGACGTTTTCTAAATGGATTTATGAAGATAAGCAAGGCTTGAGGAACTTCTTGCAGTGGATGGCTCTTCCAGGGCTTTGTATGGATCTTCTGGATTATCTCTAATGCTGTGGTTTGTGATTTTTTTAGTCATTCTGTTCATGTGCATGATGAACGGAGGATTGGGCAGCTTGCGCTTGGAGGCCGTCGGAGTGATGCGAAACGTTCTCGTCTCGGCTGAGAACCTTCAGCTCACACTGAAATCAGACTTCAGCTCGGAGGAACAGGCTCTGACCAACAACCACAGCAGCGGTAATGAGGAGAAACCAAGCAGAGGGTAGGAGAAATGTCTCAAGTAAAGCCAAGAAAGCCCACTTTGAAACAAGGCATTTGTTTTGGAGATGGAAAAATTAGACCGGGATCTTGTGTGTGTGTTGTTAGTGCTTTCCTTCATTAGCTCTTTTGTTCTCACAGTCTAAATATTTCTGTCAGTCTATCAGTTTGTCTTCTTATTCATTGGTTCATTTAATCAAACACTCAAATTATGGTATGAGCATCCTTCTAT
>NW_015505249.1:651432-656544 GCF_001515645.1 Sinocyclocheilus grahami | reverse complement strand
GAGACGCAAGGAGAACAACACTGCAGGGAGAGTTCACCAGAAAATGTTTAATTATCTTAATTTACTCCCCTTTTATATGTTGTGCCAAACCTGTATGGCTTTCTTTTTTCTGTGGAACCAACCACTGGATATATTAGATAAAAAAATGTGATATTATAGATAGGCTAATAGACACAGGTCTTTTTCATTGTAATCTTGGCACGAAATGCTATATGAAAGTAGTCTATACAACTCTTGCACTGTATTTCAAGGTGTATGATCGCATTGTGTGATTAACAAATCAAAATTGAAGTCATTATTCGCTAACAATCTTCCTCTTCACTCAGCTGTTAATTCAAGAATCTGTATAGTGAGTCAGTGAGTTTAAATAATTCATAAACAAATCATATTGATTCATTAACTAATTACTCCGTCCAGTTTGTGAACTAGATCAAGATCATTCCCTTTTATTCATTAGAACCAGCTTCTGTTTTCTAGTTCAACTCATTGATTAATTTGAGTCATTTGCAGTGTAAGTTTGTAGCTCACTGGAGGGTGATGTGTATATATATATTTTTCTCAGCAAATAACAACTTAAATTTTGGTCCCTTCCTCTTACAAAGCTGACTTCAGAAGACTCCAAATATAGAGCATGAGTTGTATGGACTACTTTCATGCAAGAGCCTGTTTGTTCAGAGAGTTAGTAAGTTGAACTTTAATTCTAGAACAAATCAGGTCAACTCAACTCATCAGTGATTCATTAAATCCAATTTGTGAACTAGCTCAAACAGCTTTCATTGCAGAACTGGCTCAAAATGAAAGATTTGCTCACTGCTTCTGTTCTCTGTTTCAACTCATTGAGTCATTTGCATCGATTCTCAAGTGGAGGGGAAGATTATGAACAAATTATAACTTAAATTTCAGTCGTATGATTTCAGAAGACTTGCATAAATATAGGGCATGAGTCGTATGGACTGCTTTCATTCAAAAACCTGTTGTTTAATTCAAATAATTCAATCTAAAGATCATAAAATAATGAGTTGTTGTTTTCTGCTCCAGTTTTCAGGTTAAACTCATTGATTCAGTTGCAGCAGTTCTTGAGTCAACAACTTAGAAGGGAGTTTTATCAGCAAATTATAGCTTTATTTCAATCTGTTTCTCTTAGAAAGCTATCAGATGCCTTGAAAAGATTCTGAATATATTGTACGAGTTGTATGAACTGCTTTTATGGTGCACCTTATGAACTTTTTTGCAGCTTGATCAGCCGAGTGATTCTTGTTCAATCCAACCGATTCATTCCACTGTTTTCAGCGATGTTCACAAAATATTCTTTCCGTTCCTTCCTCCGTCTCACTATTTGGGTTTGATTTTTGTTTCAGACTTGTTATATTTTGTTGCCTTGGTTGGCAGGAGGAAGTTTCACGTTATCAGGATAAGCAGACCTGCCGTGAACGATGAACACAAGTGAAGAATACGGTTCTGCGGAGGTGTTGAAAGCCTCGGTCTGAAGATAAGAGACTGTACGCTTCCATAACCACCAAGAATTACCACGACCGGATTGGATATGAGTCGCCTTAGCTCTTTAGATGGTGCTGTTTTTACCTAAATGGACTTCCTTTCCATTTTACCCACTTCCTTTATTGGCTACAAGTCGCAACTGGCGCTCAAAGGGACGCAGCTTGCAAGCTCTGGATCTTCTGAGATTGGTTTTCTCAAACCAATCGATAACTGAGGCTTCATCGTTCTCTAATGGAGAACCAAAAGGGAAAAGCTTCTTCGGACAACTGACCAGGCCTCAGGAGAACTTTGAAGGAAAGTAAGGGAATTCAGACTTCAGTCCATGATAAAGAGTGAACCGTTGTAACCTCATGGATCTAATTGGTGTGTGATGATGGTCACACTGGATGGTTGTGCGACTGCTGCACGTGGCCATTAAGCAGATGATCGAGTCAGGCTGGAGCATAGTGCTGTCTTGTCCCTCTCTGGTCTTCTTTATAGAAACCAGTAGACATTGGCTGTCAAACTTTCTCTTAGCTTTAGCTTCTTAGGTCTGGTCTTCTGGGCTGGTTTAGAGAAATGGATGATCTCATAATGGCGTTTGGACGTTTTCTAAATGGATTTATGAAGATAAGCAAGGCTGCTTTCCTTCATTAGCTCTTTTGCTCTCACAGTCTAAATATTTCTGTCAGTCTATCAGTTTGTCTTCTTATTCATTGTTTCATTTAATCAAACACTCAAATTATGGTATGAGCATCCTTCTATATTCCAATTCCTTTGGTTAATTAATAGCTCATCTGTATCTCTGTGACATGATGGCAAACTATCTTCACATTGTCTGAAGAATGTGGCGCTCACATGGTACATATGTAAATGACAGCACTGTGTGGATAGAGGAATGACCAGCATTCGCTCAGAGTAATCTAATATGTCTGACTGTCTTCCATTAGCTGGGATTGAGATGGTTTTTCCTGAATTCTGTGTTTTTGGTGCTGTAGGCCAGGGATTTTTATTGTTTTTGTCAACTAAACCAACCTAAAGTATTTACTTAAATTACCCACTGAGATTTTAAGATAATATCTCAATAATGTAAAAAAAACGTTTGTATGTTCGCGGTTCTCTGTTGTCGGTTAATTGCAACATGACATTCAGGTAAAAAAAAAAGTGTTTTTTCTTTCTATTATTTTGATTGTTTTTATTGTGAAACCGTATGAATTGCCCAGTTTATAGTTTATTATAATATTTATAATATAATCATATTTTATATCATTTTCAATATAGTTATAATATAAACACAAATATGTAATTAAATAATATAAATATGTAGTTGAAATACAAATATCTAATTATGTATAAATATACCATTTATAATAATATAATGTTTAATTATAAAAAAAGTACAAATTAATTCTGAAAATATATGTATGATGTACGTGTGTGTGTAATATATATATATATATATATAATATTTTTAGAATTAATATTTTTTTCAATGGTTCTGCTGTTTCTGGATATTCAGTTATTATTTTTTCTTTTGATTTAATTTACAATAAAAGAACTGAAGCTGTTGAATAATGGTAAATCACTGACAATGATTTGAGTGAATTGACAGCCCTACTTTCACTTTATAACTAAAACTGTATGGTTAGCATGGTGCATGTTCATAAGGGTACATGAAGGTGAATGAATCAAATCCTTCTTTCACTGTGTTTAAATATGAATTACTGAAATGCTGAATCATTGTTTTCTCTGCAGGAATGAAGATCTGAAGGAGATGCTGGAAAGCAACAAAGAGTCTCTGAAGCTGGAGGCAATGAAGAGGATTGTGGGGGTAAGTCATACTGACAGATAGAGATCTGGTATTAAAGGGATAGTTCGTCCAAAAAATGAAGAATGTGGGTAAGCAAACTGGTCCCCATTGACTTCCATAGTGTTTTTCCATACTATGGAAGTTAATGTGAACCAGCAACTGTTTGGTTTCCAGCATTTTTCAAAAATATCTTTTTTAATGCTCATCTGGAGAAGGAAGCTCACACAGGTTTGGAGGGTGAGTAACTTGATGACAGAATATTCATTTTTGGCTGAACTATCCCTTTAAGATCCAGTCTCTGATTTTATGACTGCATTCATCACTCAGCATCAGTGTGTTGCTTCATTCTGTCTCATCATATGTTTATTTCTCTCTCTATCTAGTTGATTGCCAAGGGAAAGAATGCATCTGAACTTTTCCCAGCGGTGGTGAAGAATGTTGCAAGCAAAAACATTGAGGTAAGAAAATATATAAAACCTACCAAAACATGCTCGAATCAGTTTTCCTCACTGCGCTTTTTGCTTTGACTTGAGAGTGAAAATCGACTGCTGAACACAAGTGTGGACCCCAGTAGATGGGGGTTATTTTTGATCGGGCATCTCACAGGGAAGCCCTTGTTGATGAAGAATGAATGTTTAGATGGAAGGAAGATTGTCTGGACAGGAGAATGGAAAGACATGAGAGGTGGTTGGGAAAAACGTCCTGGCTGAAGAAGACGGCTGCTGTTTTGAGGGGCCGGTGTGTAATTGGTGGTCCAGGGGCCCAGTCACGCTTTCTCTGTCTCCCCCCACGTCTGATGCTCAGCGCTGGGCAGCTGTGTGCAGAACGCTGTCGCTCTCTGGAGCTCAAGAGACGCGGGGACGCTGGCATTGATCCACACACACACACACACACACACACACGAGACCACAGGTGTGACCATTGATCCACTCACTGCAGGGTTACACACACACACACACTCACTCACTCACTCACTCACTCATACACACTCAAACACTCATGTATTTGACCCTTCACTAAACTCCTCCCCTCCTTGGTTACTGTTGCTAACTTGGACAAGCTTTACATTACACCCTGTAGGAATGAACTGGAGATTTCTGTGAACAGCATGATTTTCAGTAAAATGTGTTTATTAAATGGTACAAATTCTTTTGATGATATTATTATTATTTTATATTTTTATTAATTACTTTGTTTACTTTTTAAAATAATTTTGCAATTATTTCTTTTTACATTATGCAGAAAAATGGTAAACTTTGATGTCACCGACCCCCACAACTGTTTTTTTTTTTTTAATTGAAAATGAATATATTGTTCTTATTGATAATTTTTTTTTTTATTTGTTTATTTTTTTAGGTATTTAAGTACATCAAGTTAAACTAAATGAAAATGTTGACAACTACCTTAAAATAAGTTTACATTTTTCTTTTTAATATTTCATTTAATTTAACATTTACTTCAAGTTTTTTTAAATTATTATTTTATAATGGTTTTACTTTTAGTTTACTAAATAATATTATAAATATTTGGATAGTTTGGAAAATATTACTGTATATTTCTTGCTATTAGTTTGAGGTCTTTTTTTGTATATCATCTGTCAATACGTTAATTGCAATTTATTTTAATCCCATATATAATTTATTTTTCTCACTAGTAATGTATTTTATTTTTTATTTTACTGTAGTTTATTTTATTCAATTTTAATTTATTTTTATTTTTAATTTACTTGTAATTTAAATTACTTTTATTTAAATGTATTGCTTTTATTTTACTTTATATATATATATATATATATATATATATATATATATATATATATATATATA
>NW_015505249.1:629886-651416 GCF_001515645.1 Sinocyclocheilus grahami | reverse complement strand
ATATAAATTTTTTATTTTTTTTTAACACTTTCTGGTGGATGCTTTTGTGGTTTCGATTTAAAATTCTGGTTTAATCCACAGAATGTACTTTTTAAAGCACAATAGCTTGTTTTCAGGTTTCTTGCGTCCCTATTATAAATGACCCGGTAACGACAATCTTACATGAAAAAACAATCTCTCTCCCCATCGGGTTTGTTTTTCTGTTCCTCCTATAATTCTGCTTCATAAATGCCAGCGGTTCATTTAGTCGCTGTCTAATTAACATGCGCACGGCTGCTCCAATCCCTGATCAGCAGGCCGCTGTATGTAAATGTGATTAACCAGAGGGGCAGATGGGTAATGTCTCTCTTTATGAAGTGAGTGATGTTTTTCCATTTGGCTGGTAATCGCCGTGGTGATGATGATGGAATGCGTCGTCGTGACTCCCTGATCGCTAATGACCTCTCATCACCCCGAGAGCTGGACGCAATTATACGGAGAGCCGACCTTTGACCCTTCACCTTTGAGCACAAGCTGATCAGACTGTTTCATGATAGACTCGGGAGTTATTCAGATGGAAAATGAGTTTGTTAAAGCAGGGATTGGATGATTCTTGTTTGTGTGCTTCTTAAAGCTTTCTGTGTTTCTTTCCTGATGTGTTTCTGTGGGAAACTGTAAAACAAACAGAAGCAAATGAACCCAGAACAGTAATTAAGAACTGGACTGTTTTTAATGTGTGTGTGTGTGTGTGTGTGTGTGTGTTTTAGCTGAAGAAGCTGGTGTATGTGTACCTCGTCCGGTACGCAGAGGAACAGCAGGATCTCGCCCTCCTGTCAATCAGCACCTTTCAGCGGGCGCTCAAGGTAATCCCGCCTCTTTCCTCTCCCATGATGCTCTCTTTACTCTTTAATCAGAATAAAACTGAAATTATGATATGACTTTGAGCGATTATCAAATCACAAAGGCTGCAATTTAATGAAATAAATATACTGTAGTATTCTGTAAGGTTATTGTAAAGTTTAAAGTGGTGTAATTTTATAGTTGTAATATAAAATAACATTATTACATAATTTTTTTTTATTTTGGTAATGTAATATATAGTATAGTGTTTGTGTATAATATCTAGTGTAGTAGAAATAGCAATATTTCTAATTAAATAAATATACTGCAGTTTTCCGTCAAAATAAAAGTGTGATGGTTTAATGTGTGAAAAATGACACTTCTGAATATTGGTTTTGTAGTTGTGATGTAAAATAAAATGATCATTTTTCTTTTTCTTAAATACACATTTTTTGTTTTAAGTAATATATAGTATTTGAATATAATGTAGTATACTGTTTTAGTAATATTTAATGCTTATCATATCGCAAAGGCTGCGATTTAATTAAATAAAAATAAATGGTGGTTTTCCATCAGAATAAAAGTTTGATGGTTTAACATGTGAAAGTGAAGAAATCAAGGCAGCCATAAATATTAGTTCTGTAATTTATAGTTGTAATGTAAAATAAAAGTATTATCTTATTTTTCTTAAATGCTTGATTTTTTTTATTTTAGTAATATAATATATAGTATAGCATTTATTTGTAAAGGGTTTTAGTAATATATAAAATGGCATTAATAGTGTTATTTATTGTTCTATTTGTATTTTATTTTTAGTTAGTAATAAAAATAATGAAATGTTGTAATTAATGCTATTATTATTATTATTTTATAGCCATATTAATATATATTCCGAAAATTTTGACCAAAATGTGCTGCCCTACAAACAAGCACAGCAAATTCGATTTCTCCACAAATAACGCAGCACTAGTCTCCTCCAGTTAAGCTCGGCCCCTTTGTGCATAGAGTGAAAGTTTTGCCTGTATTTTAGATCAGCCCTAACTTAACACATGTCTTCATCATTGGTGTGTGTAGGATCCCAATCAGCTGATCAGAGCGAGCGCTCTCAGGGTCCTGTCTAGCATCAGAGTTCCCATCATCGTCCCCATCATGATGCTAGCCATCAAAGAAGCAGCCACCGACCTTTCACCTTATGTGCGGAAAACCGCCGCTCACGCCATTCAGAAACTCTACAGGTAATACACGCATTCACACAGTTGTGCTCACTGAATGTTAACGAACGAGTGTTTTACAGAGGTCTCTGCTTTTGTCTTCCAGTCTGGACCCAGATCAGAAAGAGCATCTGATCGAAGTGATTGAGAAACTTCTGAAAGACAAAAGCACGGTAAAATCTCCACACACACACACACACACACACACACACAACCAGTTTTTTCATTATATGTCTATTACTATTATTAAACTATCATCAAAATTGTATTAGTGATGAAAATGTAAAACAAATTACTAAGATTTAATAGGATTAAATGGTCTGTTTTACATTGAAATTGGAAACAGAATTCATGTTTACTTTATGAAATTGTTTTTCTTTAAGCCTTTGTTAGGAAATGTTGCACTGAATTGTGTAAACTTGAAAAATGTTATTCTAAAAAATGTTTTTTAATTAATAATTAAAAAAATATATATATTTATATATTTTTTCTGTTATTTTTGTATTTTTAAGTTTGTTTGGAACAGGGTTATTATAGTTAACTAAAGTTTTTACTAGAAATAAAATTAAACTTGAACTCAAATTAAATAAAATGTAAAAAAAAAAAAAAAAACTGTTCCCACAAGGAACCAATTATGTAAGTTAAAATAAAAGTAATAAAGGTAATACAAGAAAGGTATTAAATTAAGTCTAAATTAAATGACAAATAAAATCATTTAATTCTGCTTTCACACAGGTGGGAAATTAAAATAATAAATACATGGGATTAAAACATTTGATTTTTTGATTTAGATTTTTTTTTTTATCTGCCTGTACAATATTGAAAAACTTTTCTTTAGCTTTTATCAGAGTGAAATTGACTGGATTTACAATCTGACCAGCTATATTCTAAAAAAGCTGTTTTGGCACAGTATGCCTTATAAATATACAAATGAGCTTTCTCTTTATTTATTCCTTCCCTTTCTAGCTTGTACTTATTTGAACAATGCCTAGAACTGGGTATTACAAACACTTCATGTGTCTGTTTGCCTCTTTAAGAAGAATTGCTTTATGTATTCCCCAATTGTAAGTTGCTTTGGATAAAAGCTTCTGCAAAATGCAATGACTAAATGTAAATTTACAGCGTACAGCCACCAGGTGGCGTAACAACACCACATTCATATCTCTCTGACTTCCCAGCTCTATCACTATTCCTCTCTCTATCTAAAACACTTCTGGCAGTAAAATAAACACTTTCTGAACTCAACACATTCCCGCCAGGGCCTTGGACAAAGTCTCAGCAACACATTATCTTAAAACTTTCCTGCCGGCCTCAAATCTGAGTTATGTGTGAGGGGTTTCAGCTCACGTTGTCATGTTTTTTTAGTGCCGTCCTCATAGGCTTTTAGCGCAGAGCTGTATTTCACCTGTAGAGCTTCCCGAATATGCGCTGGAAATGTTTATTGTGACATAATAGACATCTCTACGAGCTTCCCCTGTACGCTGCTGAAGGAAGCTCGTGGGGATGTGTTGATGAAATATGAGCGTGTGAGTGTGTCTGCAGTCTGACCGGCAAGCACAGCATCAATCACAGCCGCGGCGCTCCAGCATCTCTCCTCGCTCGCTGATGACACAGCATTCCCTGGTTCCACTCCCGTCAGTGCGGCCCGGCCTTAATTAGAATTCATGACAAAATGGATCCAGGGAAACGTCCTGTACCCTTCATAATTTTACAGAAAATGTATTGTTATTAGAGGAACCATTTGCTTAGTGTGATTTTTCCATTAAGGTCTTGTCAAGCAGCAGAGATAGCAGAGCTTTGTTGATGAGGTGTGTGTAAGTAAGAGCTTTGCTGATGGTGGATGGAGTTTACCTTGGAGTTCCTGTTGGGTAATATAGGAATGGAAAGATGGGGAGACGCTTGTTAAGATGAGCAGGAAATAGAAAGATAGAGTAAACGAAAGAAATTAAGATTTTATTAAATATAATAATTTTATATTATTATTTGGATTACACATATTTGGTAATGTAGTCGGACTACTTTTAGATTACTTTTGACCTAACTTGTCTATCATATTGACTTGAATGGGATTGTTGTGTAACATATTGATAGTACACAGTTAATATGTATTAACATTTTATAGTTATGGGAACAAGAATTCTATAAAATAAGAAGAAAGTATATCAGCTAGATTAAGATTTTATATAAAATTGATATAAATGTATGTATATAAAACAAGTAATATTTTAAATTAAATTCAACATATAATACAATATATAAATATTTATAAAATTTAATTGTTTATCAGAAAACTTTTATATTCATATATTAAAATTTTATAGTAATGGGAACAAGTAATAAATTACAAATAACAAGAAAAATTTATAAATTAGAGATTTTGTTAGATAGGTATATGATATTATTGTATTTGTTATATAAAATAAATTGATATAAACATTATGAATTAATTTATTTGTAAATTGTTTATCAGAATTAAATGTATATAAAAAGAGAGATTTAGATATGTTTGCGATATTTAACATATATGTAATGTGTATTACATATACACACAAGAAAAATTTTCTAATTAGAATTTCTAATTCTTTTTTTTAATATTTGAAATTGCTTATCAGAATAACTCAACAAGCCAAACTCACCTTTGGTGTTGTAAATAATAGCCTAAATGTTGCAAAATATGAACTCTTTCCCGCCAGCATTTTTGAAAAAAGTTGCCAGCCACCGCCAGCATTTTTATGGCCTTCGCATCTAAAATTTCATGGCCCCCAGAATATTACATTGTATGAATATCTGAACATGCAATGCATCAAAATAAAGAACAAAGCCTCTACTTTTAAACAGTTAAAAAAAGTTTTATTCTAGCTTCAAGCATTCGTTTTTTTTAATCAACATTTGAATGTAGGCAAGTATCACAAAAAAGCTGAGAAAATCGCATTTTTTATCAAATACTACATCTGGATCATATTCAGTAATATTATCAAAGCAAAGATGCAGTAGATGGCTTCCATCAGCACTCCCACAGTCCTTTACCACTTCCTGGATCGACATTTCACTCGGTAACATTAGGCAGTTTTCGTTTATATGCTGTTTATTGTCGATGATCGCATTATTTGATATATGCTTACATATGAGATTGCTAATATCTGCGTCTTCCTCACTTGTGTTTTTGATCGGGGCATTCTAGACTCGTTCAGGAGATGTGTAATAGCACCCCCGAGTGTATAACCGTGAAAACACAGAAACCCGGAAAATTTCGCGTTTGGTGGGGAAAGAGTTCATTCATGGCTGTTTGCGTAATATTTATGACTGCTAATTTTCTCAATTCACCTGCCACTGGCCGATGTGGCAAAAGGATAATTTTAAAACCTTTTATTTTTTTAAACCTTTACCCTTTCTGTAAAGGTTTAAGTGATCAGTTACATGTCATTTCGTTCCTCCGAGCTGGAACTGACGTCACATGATGATGAATGAAGCACCTGACCTGCTCAAACTCTCTGTGTGTGTGTTGTTTTCACACACTCTCTCTCTCATATACTGTAGTTCATTAGTCTAGAGTGAGAGTGGTGGGTTATATTAGCTTAGTGGGAAGCAGAACAGGTTGTCATCTTCCAAGCATCTGTTTGTTTTGAGACCACACTGAGGTTTGTAATTACGACGCATATATAACCTAATCAGCTTAATTTGCAATTATAAACCTCCAGCACAACTTTAGAGTTGCTGCAGGAGAAGCGGGTGAGTGATAATTGCACAGAAGCTTTGGTGTGTGTGTGTGTGCAGCATGTGTTTGTGTGTGTCTGTTTTTATAACTTCAGACACAGTGTAAGAGTAAATGTGTACAGATGCTTTTTCTTCTTCTTTTCATGTGTGCAAATGTAATATACATTTATAGCGAAGTGCAGTTAGGTGGTATTACAATACAATACTACCCAATATTCAAACCAACACTTTCCACATGAGCATAAAACTAATGTGACAAAAGCATAAAGCATAAAACTAATGTTAAATATATATATACACACACACACACACATACATGTAATATATGCTCTAACTAACCACTCAGTTCTTGCTTTCTTGTTTTCGCTTTTCTTTAGTTTTTAATTTTTGTGTTTGTTTATATGCTGTGTTTATCCATGTAATTTAAATATAATATTTCCCTAATGATTTCTAATGGATTGTTTGAATCACTGGTCTGTTGATTTGTCGTTCAGGTGCACAAATGTTTATTGGTAGTTTGGGTTTTTTGGTGGATGTAGATGTGGTTAGTTGTTTCTTGAATGTTTCATGTCTCATAAATTATTATAATTTGTAGAAATTCAAAATATCTGATCCAGTCCAAATTGTAATATATTTTTTTGACACCAGAACAATTGAATTATTGAAAAATAATTCAAAATTACATAAAATGTATGTAATTAGTCGAGAATAATCCAGTAGCCCAGAGGCAATTATTGCAAATGACCATATTTATTTTCATTTATCATTTGGTTTTATAAATCATAATATCAATATAATTTTATATATATATATATATATGAATGTGTGTGTGTGTGTGTGTATATATATATATATATATATAATATTGGTTTAGAGTTATTTGATTGACACCCCTGGAATGTGTAACAACCAATCAAAATCAAGAATTCTAAACTTTGCTTTACTATTGTACCAAGTAATGAAAAAAACACTTCAAACTGATGTATAATACAGTAATGGATTATAAACCTTTCATCAGAGTTAACCTAAAACCAAAATACGTTCTTGTCTTGGGACAACTTTGAACTGTTTTGATCCATTTCAAATGTTGACTACTGTTTATGAAAGTCTTCTAACAGGTGGCTAAGTTGTAAACCGTGCTGTTTATCGTGTGTTTTTTTGTAGCTGGTTGCTGGCAGCGTGGTGATGGCGTTTGAGGAGGTCTGTCCGGACCGGATCGACCTGATCCATAAGAACTATCGCAAGCTGTGTAACCTGCTGGTGGACGTGGAGGAGTGGGGTCAGGTGGTCATCATACACATGCTGACCCGATACGCCAGGACACAGTTTGTCAGCCCGTGGAGAGAGGTCAGCTACTGTCTGTGTGTTTAAGCACAAGTAGTATTTCATTATTATTTGACATATTTTTAAAGCTCAGAGATCAAATTTAGCGGTTTCATTTGAGCACAAAATTGCTGCTTGAATTTGACTCATCTGATTTTGATTTTGTTTTCTTTTTCAATGCTAGCATTGTGGGTTTCAGGTAGGAAGGAGGGATTGAGAGGAATTTATATTGTAACTCTGACTGATTTTATGTAGACTGTAGTGATGGTCTCAGGAGAGAAAGTTGCTGGTGTTCCTTTTAATCATTTTTAGAGTTGGTTTAATGACCTCTGAATTTTTTTTTTAGATGTTTTTGTTCATTAATTGTGTGTATGATTGTAGGACGCTGTGTTTGACGAGAACAGTGAGAAAACGTTTTATGATTCAGAGGAGGAGAGGAGAGTGGACCAGTCCAAACCGTACATCATGGATCCAGACCACAGACTCCTGCTCAGAAACACTAAACCACTGTTACAGAGCAGAAACACTGCAGTGAGTACACACACACACACACACACACACAGTTTAAAGAAATATTCTTGGACCAAATCTGTCATGATAAAAACAGTAATTATACTGTTATATTAAGTAACTTCTGCCATATTAAATATTGATACAGCTATATTAATTTTATATTATTATTATTATTATTATTTAAGTATTTATGTAAACTT
The DNA here is from genome assembly GCF_001515645.1 of Sinocyclocheilus grahami. Lineage (NCBI taxonomy): Eukaryota > Metazoa > Chordata > Actinopteri > Cypriniformes > Cyprinidae > Sinocyclocheilus > Sinocyclocheilus grahami. The sequence continues at coordinate 643,636 of NW_015505249.1, read as the reverse complement.
AATATTGTAATATATGTTTATTATTTATTATTAATTAAAATGTATTATTTGTTTAAATTATTATTTAAAATGTTTTACATTGTTATTATTATTTATTATTGTTAATGATACAAATATATTATTAATTGCATTTAGTATGGTTTAAACATTTATATAATAAATACTAGTATAGCAAATATTATTAAAGCAGCATATATAGTCAATAAACATTTGGCCATTTTGAATATTTATAACACTATTAATCATAATTATTATGTTTCATATCACTTCAATATTAGTTGATAATAATAATGATAATGTAAAAATTCTACACATTATATAGTGCAATTGATAATTCTATATAAGCAGTTGTTTTATTATTTAGGCCCATTATTTCTCCTTTTTTGCTTCTCAAAAGATAGATAAGGTTTTAAGACTTTAAGGTTTAAGCCAATCATTGCTGATTTCATTCCTGTAGATAAGGTTTGCTCCATTCGCAGCCGGTTGTTGTTACATCCTTTCTTCTTTATTATTTCATATTTAATCTGTAATATTCCTTTTAAGACACTCACATACTCTCATTTATACACACATCTGCACTCTCCAGTTTTCTCGTTCTCCCTCTCTTATGCTCGTTCTTGTTCAACTCTGAGCAATAGCGAAGGCCTTCAGGATGCACCTGAGTGTGTGTGTGTTTTGTGTTTGAGTGCGAGTGTGTTTGTACATCAGAATATTAGCGCGACCAAGGCTGTATCAGACACAACTCCATCATGTTACACACACTCAGCCTTAGAAATGTGCTCAGAAAACATTATTCCCTCCTACATCACACACACAGAATGACTTGAGTGCTCCATCAACGTGGAAGCTCAAGGTCTGTGTGTATGTGTGTTTTTTTTGTTGTGTGTGTGTGTGATATGTTTTGATTAAAACTTGTCCTGCTTTGTTCTACACTCAGTCTGCACTCTGTCTAATATATGTTTATTATTTATTATTAATTAAAATGTATTATTTGTTTAAATTATTATTTAAAATGTTTTACATTGTTATTATTATTTATTATTGTTAATGATACAAATATATTATTAATTGCATTTAGTATGGTTTAAACATTTATATAATAAATACTAGTATAGCAAATATTATTAAAGCAGCATATATAGTCAATAAACATTTGGCCATTTTGAATATTTATAACACTATTAATCATAATTATTATGTTTCATATCACTTCAATATTAGTTGATAATAATAATGATAATGTAAAAATTCTACACATTATATAGTGCAATTGATAATTCTATATAAGCAGTTGTTTTATTATTTAGGCCCATTATTTCTCCTTTTTTGCTTCTCAAAAGATAGATAAGGTTTTAAGACTTTAAGGTTTAAGCCAATCATTGCTGATTTCATTCCTGTAGATAAGGTTTGCTCCATTCGCAGCCGGTTGTTGTTACATCCTTTCTTCTTTATTATTTCATATTTAATCTGTAATATTCCTTTTAAGACACTCACATACTCTCATTTATACACACATCTGCACTCTCCAGTTTTCTCGTTCTCCCTCTCTTATGCTCGTTCTTGTTCAACTCTGAGCAATAGCGAAGGCCTTCAGGATGCACCTGAGTGTGTGTGTGTTTTGTGTTTGAGTGCGAGTGTGTTTGTACATCAGAATATTAGCGCGACCAAGGCTGTATCAGACACAACTCCATCATGTTACACACACTCAGCCTTAGAAATGTGCTCAGAAAACGTTATTCCTTCCTACATCACACACACAGAATGACTCGAGTGCTCCATCAACGTGGAAGCTCAAGGTCTGTGTGTATGTGTGTTTTTTTGTAGTGTGTGTGTGATATGTTTTGATTAAAACTTGTCCTGCTTTGTTCTACACTCAGTCTGCACTCTGTCTTTATCAGCTCTCTCTCTCTGCTGCTTTAGCAGTTGATGTGTTGAAGTCTGCTGTCCTGTTCGTATATTGGGGTCAAAGTAATTTGGGGAAGACAAAATCATTACATACATTGAAGGCTTCCTAATCTATCACCATCTATCTCTTTTTCCACCTCGCTCAAACCCTCCTCTTCCTCTTTCTCTCACTTCACATGTCTCTGGGACTCTCCACCACGTCTTCCATTAATCTGTCTTTCTTTCAAGAGCTACTTTTTATGTCCACTCGTCTTTTTCTCACCTTTCTCTCCCTGTATAAAAACATACCATGGAAAAGGCATGGTAATATTGTGTTTTAGTTTCTTGGTATCCTTTTAAGTACCCATTTAACATTTAAAGGCATAGCTTTTCATTTATAACATTAATCATCTCTCTTTGTCAGGTTGTGATGGCAGTATCTCAGCTCTACTGGCATTTGTCTCCTAAACATGAACTTAGCGTCATCACCAAGTCTCTGGTGAGGCTCTTGAGGAGCCACAGGTAACATGCACACTATGAGAGAAATGAGATGGAGATGATATCAAGATCAAATATGTCAATCTAATTCCTGTTTTTGGTTTCACTCTCTGCTCTATTAGGGAAGTTCAGTACATTGTGTTGCAGAACATCGCCACCATGTCCATTCAGAGGAAGGTACTACAGACTCGCTGAAACTTTCATCCTGCTTTTCTCATGAAACCCGAATATATTATGAACAATGTTTAAAGGGTTAGTTCACTCAAAAATGAAAATTCTGTAATTAATTACTCCCTAGTGTTGTTCGAAACCCGTAAGACCTTCGTTCATCTTCGGAACACAATTTAAGATATTTTTGATGAAATCTGAGGGCTCTCTGGCCCTCCCATAAACAGCAAGGTAACTACCACGTTCAAGGTCCAGAAAAGTACCAAGATGATCGACAAAGTAGTCCGTGTGACATCAGTGGTTCAACTGTAAAGTTACAAAGCTACGAGAATACTTTTAAAGTGACCTGACGTGACATGTGGCCAAGTATGGTGACCCATACTCTGAATTTGTGCTCTGCATTTATCCCATCCAAAGTGCACACACACAGCAGTGAACACACACACACCGTGAACACACACCCGGAGCAGTGGGCAGCCATTTATGCTGCAGCGCCCGGGGAGCAGTTGGGGGTTCAGTGCCTTGCTCAAGGGCACCTCAGTCGTGGTATTGAAGGTGGGAGAGAGCGCTGTACATTCACTCCCCCCACCTACAATCCCTGCCGGTACGAGACTCGAACCCGACTTCCCCAAAGGGAATTTTTGCGCAAAGAAAACAAAAATAACGACTTTCAAAGAGAGCCCTCAGATTTCATCAAAAATATCTTAAATTGTGTTCCGAAGATGAACGAAGGTCTTACGGGTTTGGAACAACACGAGGGTAAGTAATTAATGACAGAATTTTCATTTTTGGGTGAACTAACCCTTCAATGATTTAGAATCAGTTAGGCCTAAATGTATTAGTCCATTTGGTAAACGCTGAGGTAATATTAGAGGTAGGCCTTAATTTCTGAAGGAAGTCATGAGGTAAAATATGTAAATTGCAAGGTTAGATTTGAGGTAAACATTGAGGTAAAATCAGAGGTGGGCCTTAATTTTGAGGGATATCATGAAGTAAAATATGAAATAAATCAAATGTAAGATCTGAGGTAAAAACTGAGGTAGAATCAGAGGTAGGGATCAATTCTGTGAGAAATCATGAAGTAAATCTCAGGGTAAGATGCGAGTTTAAATCAGAGGTAGTCTTCAATTCTGAGAGAAATCATGAGGTAAAATATGGAGCAAATTGCAAGATAAGATCTGAGGTAAAATCATAGGTAGGACATGAGGTAAAATATGAAATTAATCATAAGATAAGATTTGGTAAAATCAAAGGGTAGGTTTCTGTGGGAAATCATGAGGTAAAATATGAAAAAGGAATAGATGTGTGGCCAAGTATGGTGTCTCATACTCAGTTTTTACCAGAATTTGTGCTCTGCATTTCACCCATCCAAGTGTACACACACAGTAGCGAGTGGTGAACACAAACACACACACACACACACACACCGTGAACACACACAATAGTGGGTTCGGTGCTTTGCTCAAGGGTCTCACCTCAGTTGTGTTAACCATTTGGCCACGACTGCCCCCTAAGTAAATCTTAGATCTGAGGCCTCAATTTTGAGGGAAATCATGAGGTAAAATATGAAGTAAATTGCAGGGTAAGATATGGGGTAAACACTGAGTTTGGCTTAAATTATGTACTAAGGGTAGTATCTAACATAAATTGAATTTATCACACATTTTATCTTCTGAGGCAAATGCTGAGTTAAAATTTGACGTATAGGCCTAAATGAAGCCACAAATAAACTGATGTAATATCTAAGAAAAACATTGAGGTCCTGATTAGTCCTGAAATGTACTGAAGTAATGTCTGAGAAAAAGCTAAGGTAGAATCTGGGGTATTGGTTGAGGGGAACACTGACTGAAAATCAGAGATACAAATTTGATGTAAATTAAGTATAATCTGAGGTGAATAGTAAGGGCAATAGTCTGAATGTAGAGTGGATCTAAATTTTGAAGTAAACTGAGACATTTTCTATGTTAAAACTGAGGTATGCAGGTAAAAAGTGTGGTAAAAGGGAAAATGGCAAACACTCAAATCTGTGGTAAAGTCTTTAGGTAATCACTAAGGTTAAAAACAAGAATCTAAAGTACACACTACGATCTGAGGTAGCCCTGAGGTAATGGCTGTGCTGTTTTTAGGGAATGTTTGAGCCCTTCATGAAGAGCTTCTATGTGAGGTCTACAGATGCCACGCACATCAAAACACTCAAGGTAAAACATAGACTTACCATCATTCAGTCTTTGTGTTTGTGTTGAAGTGCTGTGTTAATGTACAGTAGCCTTGAAACTGTCATCATCTGCTGCTTCTTCGTCTTCTCTGATGTATTTCGCTTTTGTTGAAATCCTTTAGCTGGAGATTTTGACTAACCTGGCTAATGAAGCAAACATCTCCACCATACTGCGAGAACTCCAGGTAAATTTTAATAAATTAAATTGATTCTGAGATAAAGGCTGAGGTTTGAATACTTTTGATGCCAAAAAATCCCGAATAGCAGTTTTAAGCAGCTGTATGTGTGTTCCAGACGTACGTGAAGAGTCAGGATAAGGCGTTTGTGGCGGCCACCATCCAGGCCATCGGCCGTTGTGCCACTAACATCTCTGAAGTGACCGACACCTGCCTCAACGGCCTGGTTCTGCTGCTGTCCAACAGAGACGGTAATCACACACTAACCTCACTGGAGCCTTCTGCTTTTGAAGTTATTGCTTAGTTATCAGCAGTGCTTCTGGTTGCCTCCAGATGGCAATATGATGAAGTTCAATGTTTTGCAGTGTAAAGACAAAATTGAGGATAAAGATAGAGCCATTATCTCCAGAGATGAAAACGTGAATATTCTTTCTGACAAACGCATGTCATAGTCTCTCTCTCTCTCTCTCTCTCTCTCTCTCTATATATATATATATATATATAATTACATGTATATGTGTAAAACTTTAAAACGTCAAAATATAACTTATTCATATTTATTGAAAGGGGAAAAGAGAAAACAATTTGTGATTTATGGAAGAATTTCTTGAATTTAAATCATTCTAATAGAAAGTCCATTTTTATTCAGAAACTATATTAATAGACAATTAAAAGGATTTCTCCTTGAATAATTGTAGAATTTTTGCCATACATTACATTGAAGTATTCTAAATAATTGTTATTATTACTATTTGTATTATTATTTTAGGTATGTGTATATTTTTGCATGTAATTTTTTTTAAAGACAAAATTGTTAAATTATTGTAAACGATGTTTTGAAATTATATTGTAATTGATTGATTTGTTGATTTTGCTACGAATGTAGCCATTGCTGCTCATATGGCGTTAAATCATAAATAAATCAAAATATAAATATGTAGTTGAATATAAATTATATTTAACATACAAATTGCATACAGTGTACAACTGGTAAAAGTAGAAAACACTTTTAAAATATAGTTTCTTAAATGTTTATAAGTGTAAAATATGGTAAACTGCAGCATTTAACTACAAAACGGATCACAAGGACTTGATTTATCTGATTTATCTGACTTGAAATAACTCCCTAAAGCTACTGTGCATATAAGAGAGGACATTTTTATATAGGAGCATGTGTATTAATTCCTCACCTCAAAAATGTAGTTTTTGCTTAGTTACTCCTCAACACTGGTTACTACAGTAAAAACATAGTATATTGGCTTATCAGTGTATTCATGTGTTTCTTCTCTTCATAGAGACTGTTGTCGCAGAGAGCGTCGTAGTCATCAAGAAACTTCTGCAGACTCAGCCATCACAGCACAGTGACATCATCAAGCACATGGCCAAACTCTTCGACAACATCACTGTGAGACACGAGTGCAATATCACACAACTGTAGTGTTATAGTGTGCAACTACAGTCTGATTCATGTAAATGTAACACTTTATGTATTTCGTGTCCATTTCCTCTTTAGGTCCCGATGGCGAGGGCCAGCATCCTGTGGCTGATGGGTGAATACTGTGAACACGTGCCTAAAATCGCCCCCGACGTCCTGAGAAAGATGGCCAAGACCTTCACCAGCGAGGAGGACATTGTCAAACTCCAGACGGTCAACCTTGCTGCCAAACTCTACCTGAGCAATTCCAAACAGGTCAAATCAAATCACACTTTGGGTGGGTGTTTTGGCTATGTTTTATCTTACTTTCTTTATCTCATACAGACTAAACTGCTGACTCAATACATTTTGAACTTGGGCAAGTACGATCAGAACTATGACATCAGAGACCGAACGCGGTTCATTCGTCAGCTGATTGTCCCAAACGAGAAGAGCGGAGCCCTGAGCAGATACGCTCGCCGCATCCTGATGGCACCCAAACCGGCTCCTGTCCTGCAGTCTGCCTTCAAAGGTAACAACCTTGAAAAGTCACATCAAGTCATTTGTATTTCTTTAGTGAACATATATACTTTTTTTGTGGTCGAGTACTGTATTCAGATTTTTAGTCAAATATTTGATCAGTTTATCAGAAATTGCTTTTTGCTATTACAGTCTTTGTAAAAAGGATTTTAAAAATGAATGAAACCGCAAAGTATGCAGGTTTTCAGGCCTGGAAAAGTATAAAAAAATCATTTAAATTTCTGAAGTATTTAGATAAATTAAATATTTAAAAATATTTGTAGTTAGGTAGTAAAAAATTGTAGTAACATTTTATCAGCTAAAAATTAGTCGCTGTAAAATGCCTATTAAAAATAAATGTAACTGCAAATAATGTAGATTTTCAGGATTGGGAAAGTCATACAGTGTTGTGTAAATTTCTATAGTGAATATACTTTTTTTGTGTGTAGCTAAGTACTGTAGAAACTGCAAATAATGTAGATTTCAGGCCTAGAATAGTGTTAAAGAGAGTCATTTAAATTTCTGTAGTGAACAAAATGTGGAGTTAAGTAGTAAAAAAATAGTAAAATATTTTATCATCGAGAAATTACATTTTGTTGTTGAAGCCTCTGTAAAATGATTTTTAAAAATAATTAAATATATTATATATTTATATTGTATATATATTTATAAAATATATTATATTTATTTAAAAATAAATAATTTAGTTTTTCAGGCCTGGGAAAGCCATAAAAGTTTGTTTCAGTTTTTGCATAATTTTTTTTAATTTTTATTGCAAGTTAAGTAGTAAAATATTTTATCAGCTACAAATGACTTTTTTGTATTTGCAATCTCTGTAAAAATGATTTGAAACTGCAAAAGACAATGTAGTGTTTCATGTCTAGAAAAGTCATAAATATAATTCTGTAGTGGACATAATTTATAATATGTGACCCTTAAGTCGCTGGGGTCGCAAAATTATTGATTTTTCTTTTATGCCAAAAATCATTAGAATATTAAGTATAGATCATGTTCCACGAAGATATTTTGTAAATTTCCAACTGTAAATATATTCAAACTTAATTTTTGGTTAGTAATATGCATTGCTAAGAACTTCATTTGAACAATTTTAAAGGCGATTTTCTCAGTATTTAGATTTTTTTGCACCCTCAGATTCCAGATTTTCAAATAGTTGTATCTCGGCTAAATATGGTCCTTTCCTAACAAACCATGCATCGATGGAAAGCTTATTTATTCAGCTTTCAGATGATGTATAAATCTCAATTTTGGAAAATTGACCCTTATGACTGGTTTTGTGGTCCAGGGTCACATATGATATAATATGAATAAACATAATTTCACAAGTGATGGAAATTCAGTGGTCATAAGCTAAGGGATGCCTGAAAGCATTCTGTGCAAGATTCGAACCTACAACCTTTCAGTTACCAACACAGATCTGTAAACTCTAGCCTATATTGCTCACCTTTAAAGCTTTGTTGCATGATAAAACAGCTGGAGCAGTTAAAAAAATCCAAAGCCGTCAGTTTCTCGTCACGCTCTGATTCTAAATGACATGACCACCTCTATACGAACTCAAGAGTTCTGCTGACATCGATTTCTCCCACGTCTCTCTTATTTCATCACATCATTCCATTCCAGCAGGGCTTCAGAACTGAAACACACAACACTGCCATGAGACTTCATCCCCGCAGGCCATGACAGCAGCGCTAACCCGTAAACATCAATACAGCACGCAGAAATACTCTGCAACCGATTCTATCAAACGCCACACAGTTATTTTTTCCCGCCTCTGAACTGGGCATTTTTTTCTTTCTCCGGATTAGCCGTGTGGGTTTGTAGGCTACGCCTTCTGTTCCTCCTGTGCGGAATTGAATTGTTGGATTTGGCGTAATTTGATAACAGACAGTCGAATCTGTGCGTCCCGTCCGCCCCGCACACACCCACACGTCGATTTACTACTACCTCCTGTACGTTCACGCACTTCACCTGCAATCAAACGGGAGTAATTACACTCACGAGCAGGAAAAGGGTGTTACTCATTTGCTCCTGTAGATACACGGATGGACGGATGGATGGATTTGGGTTTAGCAAGAAGGATGCACTCTGTGTGATTGATGCCGGCTGTCGCTGGGGGTAATTTTTGTTGTGCTGAGTATCGTTCTCGGTGCTTGGTAAAGCGTGTCCCGCTCTTAATAGGAGGTAATAAAGTTCGAAAGGGCTGATTATGCTTCACTGTGATGAAACTCAAAGCGGCACGTCTTTGTGTGTGTTTTTAAGTCACGTGAAGACGCAGGTTGTGACATATGATCTGTGCGATGAAGACGAATCATCAATAGTCCGAATTGATAATCTACTGATTTCAAATCTGTGCTGCTGTTTCTGGCTCTAATTTGCTTTAATACAATGATTTCATGATTGTCCCCATGGTTACTATAGATTAGAATACTGAAACATGCAGCCATTAGTCTTTATTTCATTAATGCGGTATAAATTTAGCCTATAACATTTGCGAGACATTTAACTGCTGCTGTCATTTTTATTAGTGGTGGTTTGGATGCGCTGTGTGCGGTGGTGTTTTTCGCTCATGTTTATATTCTGCAGAGCTGCAGTTATTATGAGTTCATATACCTCGGTTATTACGGGACGTACCCAGCGTATTGTGAGAAGGGCACACGGGCAGATCTGAATGCCGTGGCATTTCTGCCAGTTTAATGTCAATTACCCAGCAGGCCTGTGCGGACACTTATTGCTTTTTTGTTTATTATGACAAAGAAGTACAGTAATACCCAGAGTTAATAAACTAGAAGATCTGAGTTTATTAGTCTTTGACTGTCTGCTTGTTCAACACAGTAAAGTTTGTTTTCGAACACTTTTATGCCACATTTATGATGAAACTATAAAGGCAGCTGAATACTTATTAGATTATATTGGAGTAGATTACAGTAGATTCAAATTTATTGTGATATTATATACACACACACAATGACAATAACATTGAATCTAATCTAGTATATAATCTAATCTACTATGATTTAACAATTATAATTATATGCATGCTTACATCCATAATTAGTATGAAATATTATAATTAATATTGTTATATTAATAATCTATTTAAAGTGAAAAATTAAAAATATATATCAAAGTTGTGTTTCATATTATCTGGAAAATATTTTCTAAATATTTTAAATTGACACTTAATTTTTCTGTTAATAAAATATTATAATTTGTGGTTAATCTCATAATACCAGTGTTTAGAAAGCAAAATCAAATGGCATTTCAGGAAATTTTAATGTTTTATTTTTTTATTTTGTATTTATACATTATTTTCTATTTTATTTATTAATTTATTTGTACTTGTACTTTAATTTTTGAATAACCTTCACTGAAAAGTTTTACCATTGAATTGATGTTTGTGTTAGTGGATGGCCAAATTAGCGGGTTTTGCTTTGATATTAAAATGTTAAATGTTTTTGGCCACTGCATAATATTTGATGGTATCAACATATCGTTACTGATCCATCGCTTGGTTTTCCTCTTTTTGTCTTTTTTTTTTTTTTTTTTCAGATCGAGACCGGTTTCAGCTTGGCACGCTCTCTCATACTCTTAATTCCCAATCCAATGGATACCTGGAGCTTTCTGATTGGCCGGCTGTCGCTCCTGACCAATCAGTGAGAATTGTGGAGGTAGTAGAACCGGTAAGACTCCCTTTTATTTTTAAAAGATAATCTTCACATAATGTTAAAATGTCTTGTGTAATAAAAGGGCCTTAGCATACAGTTCATTCACAGTGCAGTGATGTTACCAAGTCTCGAATTATTATGACCTCATTTCCTGTTCATTTGTGACTGGGGCAGGTGAAAGAGGCCGGAGCACCACTGCTTGGTAAATCCAAACCTGGCAAATCAGCTGAGAAGTTCTACTCTGATTCTGAGGAGGAGGAAGAGGGAAGTAGCAGTGAGGACAGCAGTAGCAGCAGCAGTGAAGGTAAAACATGAGCTTTGACTTGTTTAGTGTTAAAGGATGTTATAGCAAATTTGAGGTTTGTCTTAACCTGTTTTTGTGTACATGTAGAATCAGAAAGCGAATCTGAGAGTGAGGAGAACAGCGATGATTCGAATAAGAGCAGCTCCAGTGAATCAGACTCAGAAAAGAAGAAGAAAACTCTAAAAAATAAAAAACTACAACAGCAGAAACCGGACAGCAAAGACAGGTACTGGTCTCACTCAGTGTAAAAGACCTCATTTAAATTAACCAGTCATGACCTTGCTCTGTTTCTGAGCCAATCACATTTATTCTTTCTAAACAAATTCCTGGTGGTTTTTAAATTTAATTTAAGATGTATAGCAAATGTACACTACTCAAAAAAGGTTTGGGATCAGTAGGATTTAAAAAATTTTTGGAAAGAAATTAATTTTATTTAGCAGTAAAACATAAAATGTTAAAAAAAGATTTCTGTTTCAAATAAATAAGCAGCAAATCAGCATATTAAAATTATTTCTGAAGGATCATGTGGCATTGGAGACCAGAGTAATGATGCTGAAAATTCAGCTTTGCATCACAGGAATAAATTACATTTTTAAATATGTTCAAATAGAAACCACATATTTATAATTGTTATTATATTTCACAATATTACTGGGGGTTTTTTCTGTGTTTTTTTTAATCAAATATATGCAGCCTTGCTGAGCATTAGAGACTTATTCAAAAACATTAAAAAATCTTGCTAGACACAGCATTTTTTCAATTAAATAGATGCATCACTTATGCATAAACCTTCATTAAAAGTCATGCATGTTTACTAAACACCCATTGAATGCTACCGACAAAGTAAGTGCTCTGAATTCCAGCGCTTTATACTTGCACCTCATGCTGTTGCCTATTTTGAAGTGTTATGTGCGTAAATGTATAGACAGATGGTATGCGAGATTGACTTTGGTAATTTTAACCGCATATATTGGGTGTGTTTTGCTCAAGTGTGCGCACAAGTGGATGCACAATGTACAACTTGGGTTTTATATATGTGCAGGAGGTAAATAATGTGTGTGTTCAGTCTGTGTGTTTGTGTGATTGTGTATGCTGCAGCATAAAACGTGACTAATAAAATGTGGCACCAATAATCTCCCCCTCCATCTGTTCATATGCACACATACACTCACACACTCTCTCTCTTTCTCTCGCTCACACACATGCCAGGCCTCTACAATAAGGATGTTTTCTCGGTAGTTTAACGTTTTCACTGGCCCCACCACAACTATGCATTTTATTTTTAGCAAAGCATTTCTGTGTGCCGAAATAAACATTTGTATTTCATTGCATTTTTAGTTCGCTTAAGTTTCAAAATACACAAATATCTGTGAATTGAGTAGCTGTAATGCAACTCAGTAAGTTCATACATGCACATTTTGTTTTAAAAAGCAATGGTATCCAATTCAAATCATTTAATCAGTTTTTGATTTTGAACGCATTTTTACTGATGCTTCCGAAAACTATCAAAAGTCACTTTTGCAATTTTGCTAACATAAGTAACAAGTTTAAAATCAGCAGAATATGTTTAGTTCATTACATAAACCCAAATGTTTACATTTGCAAGGCATAAAACGCACAAACATGATGACTTTTTCTATCCTGTCCACACAGAGTTTGCACTGTTAATTGTTGTGATGTAACGTTCCCGTAGTTGACCCTGCTGCCTTTATTAGAGGCGGTAATTAAACAGCTAACACACACACTATACACTCTTTGCCTGTTTTGTTTGCTGTTCTGTCATTATTGTGCATAATTTAAGGCTCTCACCTCCGTCCTCAACTACCGTGAAATTCTCTCATTAATACGCACACACAACCTGCTTTAATGCTGCCGTTGAACTGTGCACACTTCAGTTAGATGGTCTCTCTGTGTGTGTGTGTGTGTGTGTGTGTGTGTGTGTGTCACTTGTTCTGAGCAAATGAAATCCAAAGGCCAAATGAATCCATCTAATCATTTTACAATTAAACATTAGGCTTGCTGCAATAGACGGTGTTTTCGGTTATACCGGTGTTAAGCCACAACACCGGTTACGTCATTTGCTTACCGCCGCCCACCGTCGTTTGATTTTTTTTTATAGTAACAAAAATCATATAGCCTAGTTCAGTTAGAGGACAGACACTTTTAAAAACTAAACGCTCAATGTAGCATGCCGAACCGTGCGAGAACAACAGTGCACCACGGAGCAAGAGTCAGATTTTATTTATCACGTGAGGAGAGTGAGTCGAGCTGACTGACAAGAGTGAGGTGAGAAAGACAAGATGATGGCAGAAGATTGTTTAGAAAGGAAATGTAAAGGTGTCTGTTTGGCAATATTTTAGATTTTGAAAAGCCTATTGACTGGAAGTTTTTTTTAAACATTCGTTTCTTATTTATTTGGTTCCACAGTGTTTGCTGATTACTTTATTTAAACTTTGTGTATTTTATTTATTTAATTTTACATCAAGGTGTATGCCGTGCCTCCAAGCTTTTTTTATTCGTTTTGCTAATAAATGTTCTGTTTCTTATTTATTCGGTTCCACAGTGTTTGCTGATTACTTTATTTAAACTTTGTGTATTTTATTTATTTAATTTTACATCAAGGTGTATGCCGTGCCTCCAAGCTTTTTTTATTCGTTTTGCTAATAAATGTTCTGTTTCTTATTTATTCGGTTCCACAGTGTTTGCTGATTTTCAGTTTTATATACCTACTTTGTGTAGCCTAAGTAATTTGTTATTTTATTAGGCATAGGCCTATATGGTGTATTTTTATTTTTAATAAAAGTTCTATGAGTTTGATGGAATTTAATTTAATTGAATCAACGCCGAATTGCTGCTAATTTGAAAGTGAAAGTAAAATGTGCACGGCGC
>NW_015505249.1:628959-629417 GCF_001515645.1 Sinocyclocheilus grahami | reverse complement strand
GTTTCTTATTTATTTGGTTCCACAGTGTTTGCTGATTACTTTATTTAAACTTTGTGTATTTTATTTATTTAATTTTACATCAAGGTGTATGCCGTGCCTCCAAGCTTTTTTTATTCGTTTTGCTAATAAATGTTCTGTTTCTTATTTATTCGGTTCCACAGTGTTTGCTGATTTTCAGTTTTATATACCTACTTTGTGTAGCCTAAGTAATTTGTTATTTTATTAGGCATAGGCCTATATGGTGTATTTTTATTTATTTTGTTAATAAAAGTTCTGAGTTTGACGTTGTCATTGCTTGAATTGAATCAATGCTGAATTGCCCCTAATTTGAAAGTGAAAGTAAAAGGCGCACGGCGCTTTTTCAAGCCATTTGAAAGCGAGGAAAAGAGGGAAACTCAAACGAACTAACACCCCCCCCCCCCGGGCCACCAAAAATAAATCAAAGTTTGGAAAACCCT
>NW_015505249.1:626123-628809 GCF_001515645.1 Sinocyclocheilus grahami | reverse complement strand
ACTCGTCAATTAACCGGTGGGAAAATTTCCTCACCGTCACAACCCTATTAAATATACATTGTTCCCTCTGCTAATTTAGCCAACCTTGTGCTCTCTCTCTGTATAAAACGACGTCCTGTTTTATGCTTGAATATTGAAATGTTCTTTAGTAATGGCTAATTGTTGAACAGGTTTTTTAGGTTGTCAAAAATGACCCGGGAAATAAATTGTTAAACATGTTTTTACATCATTAATTGTAGTGTTTAGTGCATAAGAAGTGAAGTGTGTTGACTGGATGTTTTGCAGTTATTAATTTGTCCGGTGAACTCAAATAGTTCAGTTGTTTCTGTGTGTGTTTAACTCGAATAGGAAGCAGAAGAATGGGAACGCTGTAAAGGGTGAATCCAGATCCGAAAATGAATCAGCCTCTGAGAGTTCCTTGTCTGAGAGTTCATCTGAATCCGGATCAGAATCTGGATCGGAATTCGATTCAGATTCAGACTCGGGAACAGGCCAGAAGAAAAACACAAAGTCTAAACCTGTGCAGTCTACACCAGTCACAAAGGTGAGAAGAACAAGAGAGTCCAAGCACACATCCTGAGTTGTGAGTATGAACTTGTGCTGTATATTAATCTGCATGTGTAACATCTGGCATCCATGTTTCTTTTCAGCAGGTTGAGAAAAAGGAAGTGTCTCTGCTTGATCTGGATGACTGTGAGTTGCTTTCCGTGTTTCTTTTAATTTTTCAGTTTTCTTCTTTTTGTTATAGTTTTGGTTTTATTATTTTGTGATATAATGGTTGTTTTCCAAACCCCAGTGACCTGTCTGTGGTCTACATAGTGGTTTCTAAAGTGAAAATCCCATTCATTTTCTCCATAGGGGAATTGATTTTGAACGATAACTTGTATAACTTTAAAGACAGACCTACTTTGAACTACGAGCTTGTTAATCTGTGGTATACAGTGGGGGAAAAAAGTATTTAGTCAGCCACCAATTGTGCAAGTTCTCCCACTTAAAAAGATGAGAGAGGCCTGTAATTTTCATCATAGGTATACCTCAACTATGAGAGACAAAATGAGAAAAAAAAATCCAGAAAATCACATTGTAGGATTTTTAAAGAATTTATTTGCAAATTATGGTGGAAAATAAGTATTGGGTCAATAACAAAATTTAATCTCAATACTTTGTTATATACCCTTTGGTGGCAATGACAGAGGTCAAACGTTTTCTGTAAGTCTTCACAAGGTTGTCACACACTGTTGCTGGTATTTTGGCCCATTCCTCCATGCAGATCTCATATAGAGCAGTAATGTTTTGGGGATGTCGCTGGGCAACACGGATTTTCAACTCCCTCCAAAGATTTTCTATGGGGTTGAGATCTGGAGACTGGCTAGGCCACTCCAGGACCTTGAAATGCTTCTTACGAAGCCACTCCTTCATTGCCCGGGCGGTGTGTTTGGGATCATTGTCATGCTGAAAGACCCAGCCACATTTCATCTTCAATGCCCTTGCTGATGGAAGGAGGTTTTCACTCAAAATCTCACGATACATGGCCCCATTCATTCTTTCGTTTACACAGATCAGTCGTCCTGGTCCCTTTGCAGAAAAACAGCCCCAAAGCATGATATTTCCACCCCCATGCTTCACAGTAGGTATGGTGTTCTTTGGATGCAACTCAGCATTCTTTCTCCTCAAGATGAGTTTTTACCAAAAAGTTCTATTTTGGTTTCATCTGACCATATGACATTCTCCCAATCCTCTTCTGGATCATCCAAATGCTCTCTAGCAAACTTCAGACGGGCCTGGACATGTACTGGCTTAAGCAGGGGGACACATCTGGCACTGCAGGATTTGAGTCCCTGGCAGCGCAGTGTGTTACTGATGGTAGCCTTTGTTACTTTGGTCCCAGCTCTCTGCAGGTCATTCACTAGGTCCCCCCGTGTGGTTCTGGGATTTTTGCTCACAGTTCTTGTGATCATTTTGACCCCACAGGGTGAGATCTTGCGTGGAGCCCCAGATCAAGGGAGATTATCAGTGGTCTTGTATGTCTTCCATTTTCTAATAATTGCTCCCACAGTTGATTTCTTCACACCAAGCTGCTTACCTATTGCAGATTCAGTCTTCCCAGCCTGGTGCAGGCCTACAATTTTGTGTCTGGTGTCCTTTGACAGCTCTTTGGTCTTGGCCATGGTGGAGTTTGGAGTGTGACTGTTTGAGGTTGTGGACAGATGACTTTTATACTGATAACGAGTTCAAACAGATGCCATTAATACAGGTAACCAGTGGAGGACAGAGGAGCCTCTTAAAGAAGAAGTTACAGGTCTGTGAGAGACAGAAATCTTGCTTTGTAGGTGACCAAATACTTATTTTACCGAGGAATTTACCAATAAATTCTTTAAAAATCCTACAATGTGATTTTCTAGACTTTTTTTCTCATTTTGTCTCTCATAGCTGAGGTATACCTATGATGAAAATTACAGACCTTTTTAAGTGGGAGAACTTGCACAATTGGTGGCTGACTAAATACTTGTTTTGCCCCACTGTATATATATATAAATATATATATATATATATATATACAGTGGGGCAAAAAAAGTATTTAGTCAGCCACCAATTGTGCAAGTTCTCCCACTTAAAAAGATGAGAGAGGCCTGTAATTTTCATCATAGGTATACCTCAACTATGAGAGACAAAAGGAGAAAAAAAA
>NW_015505249.1:600561-620355 GCF_001515645.1 Sinocyclocheilus grahami | reverse complement strand
TCTCTCTACACATATTCCTCTGGGCAATAAACCCAGTGATATCCGCGTTGGTTGCCATGGAACCAGGGGCCTGTTCGGCTTCCTGGGGTGTTACGCATTTCGGGGGAAGGGTCCACAGGTCCTCATATGGCTTGTTAAGTGAGGGGGGTTATAGAGTATTTGTTAAATATAGCTAACAAAATATATATTGTGTGTTTGATTGGTCCAGACGCTACATATATTAGTTTCTTATTTAATTGGTTCCACATTGTTTGCTGATTTTTACTTTATTTAAACTTTGTGTCATTTATTTATTTTATTTGACATCAAGGTATATGCCGTGCCTCCAAGCTTTCTTACTCGTTTTGCTAATAAACGTTCTACTTTCTTATTTATTTGGTTATATATTATACATGTTTTACTTATTTCCAGTTTTGTATACCTATTTAAACTTTATGTAAGTTATTTGTTATTTTATATTAGGCATAGCGTGCCCTATAGCATGGTGTATTTGTATTTGTTTTGTTAAAAGTTCTGTTTTATAAATACAACGTCAAACTCACTTTAGGGTATTTTGTTGTTGAATTCAAGCAATTGATGCCAAATTGACGCTAATTCGAAGGGAACGCCCCCGAGGTGAGACTGGTATTACCGGTGTTGTCACTCGTCAATTAACCGGTGGGAAAATTTCCTCACCGTCACAACCCTATTAAATATACATTGTTCCCTCTGCTAATTTAGCCAACCTTGTGCTCTCTCTCTGTATAAAACGACGTCCTGTTTTATGCTTGAATATTGAAATGTTCTTTAGTAATGGCTAATTGTTGAACAGGTTTTTTAGGTTGTCAAAAATGACCCGGGAAATAAATTGTTAAACATGTTTTTACATCATTAATTGTAGTGTTTAGTGCATAAGAAGTGAAGTGTGTTGACTGGATGTTTTGCAGTTATTAATTTGTCCGGTGAACTCAAATAGTTCAGTTGTTTCTGTGTGTGTTTAACTCGAATAGGAAGCAGAAGAATGGGAACGCTGTAAAGGGTGAATCCAGATCCGAAAATGAATCAGCCTCTGAGAGTTCCTTGTCTGAGAGTTCATCTGAATCCGGATCAGAATCTGGATCGGAATTCGATTCAGATTCAGACTCGGGAACAGGCCAGAAGAAAAACACAAAGTCTAAACCTGTGCAGTCTACACCAGTCACAAAGGTGAGAAGAACAAGAGAGTCCAAGCACACATCCTGAGTTGTGAGTATGAACTTGTGCTGTATATTAATCTGCATGTGTAACATCTGGCATCCATGTTTCTTTTCAGCAGGTTGAGAAAAAGGAAGTGTCTCTGCTTGATCTGGATGACTGTGAGTTGCTTTCCGTGTTTCTTTTAATTTTTCAGTTTTCTTCTTTTTGTTATAGTTTTGGTTTTATTATTTTGTGATATAATGGTTGTTTTCCAAACCCCAGTGACCTGTCTGTGGTCTACATAGTGGTTTCTAAAGTGAAAATCCCATTCATTTTCTCCATAGGGGAATTGATTTTGAACGATAACTTGTATAACTTTAAAGACAGACCTACTTTGAACTACGAGCTTGTTAATCTGTGGTATACAGTGGGGAAAAAAAGTATTTAGTCAGCCACCAATTGTGCAAGTTCTCCCACTTAAAAAGATGAGAGAGGCCTGTAATTTTCATCATAGGTATACCTCAACTATGAGAGACAAAATGAGAAAAAAAAATCCAGAAAATCACATTGTAGGATTTTTAAAGAATTTATTTGCAAATTATGGTGGAAAATAAGTATTGGGTCAATAACAAAATTTAATCTCAATACTTTGTTATATACCCTTTGTTGAAGCCATCAGCCTGCACTATTTCAACTTATTTTTTAAATAATCATGTTAAACCACATAATTCCTTGTGGAAAATCTTCATTACCCATGAGCTCCACCAAAATAACTTTCTACTGCCCTCCAACCTCCATGAAGCACTACGAATTATATAACAGAGTCAGTCTCCCTACACTCTTAAAATAATTAAATAGTGGTGTTTTTATATATATATATATATATATAGCAATACATTTATAACACATTGTTTAGATATGTTAAATATGCAACAACTTTAAATCAGTAGTTTAAATCCCCATCTTTTTAGATTTTATTGGCATTAGCAATGCAGCATGGGATTGTAGTTCATTAAGTATATTAAGTACAGTTTTGTAGCTGACGATTTTCCGATTTTCATATAATTTGCTACTTCAGATCATGTTCGTCATTGTTTGATTTGCCTTCTGGCTGGTTGGTTTGCTTCATGCCTTGTAACTCTTAAACAATTACTTTTTGTAAAATCCCTCTGAGAAAAAAATACACTCAAAAAATTAGGTGAAGTTGTTTGTCTTTAATTAGATGTGTCTATTTTTATTGATACTTGACAGTGTTGAAATAAAAGTGTAGAGCCTAAAATTAACATTCTCCAAACACCAAATGCGACTTATAATCAGTGTTGGTGAGTATATTAAACAGTGTTACTCGCCAATTGGCTGACGACTTTTTAAAAATGTATTCTAACAATGCCTGAGAATGCGATATGGTTAAAGGGGTCATATGATGTTGCTAAAAAGAACATTATTTTGTGTATTTGATGTAATGAAATGTGTTTATGTGGTTTAAAGTTCAAAAAACACATTAATTTCCACATACTGTACATTATTGTTTCTCCTCCGGCTAGAGTGAGCGGTGGCGGGCAGGCTTGTGGCAACCACATGTGACGACCCCGGGCTGGACTCCGCTTCATCCACGGTGAAAGCCGATCCGGCGATCCACAGCGCGAAGTTGATGTATTTCCTCAGCGACCAGCACGGATCAGCTCTAGGCATGACGAAGCAGATATCGTCCTCTTTTGGAAGGCCAAACAAAGTAGTTTCGCTTTCACAATGAAACACACAGCGCCTTCACGACATGGCGGCAGCAACAATACTACAGCGAGAATAAAAGTTACGCCTTCTTTCTTTGCGTGAACATTTGGGAGGCGTTATGCAAATCTTCTCACATCGTGACGTAGACATGGGGGCGTGTTAGAACGAGCCGTTTTAGGTTGGTGTGGCTGACTCTTAACTTTTATAAAGAATATCTCTTTGGATTTGAGACTTTAGTCTTTGCAACTTTACAGATCTTCTTTATGCACCAAGAGCTTGTAACACTCCAAAGAGAAAGGAAAAATTGAAATCGCATCATATGAACCCTTTAAGACTGGGTTGTGATTTGATACAGTAAATATGTAATCTGCTGTGTGAGTGTATGTGTAATCATATAAATACAATAAAATGTTGCTTGCTTATCTGTAAAGGACACATATGATGATGCCTCAACGTTTAGACAAAGCTGTGTACCTTATACTCGTTTTTTGTGCTGATTTTGAGGGGAAATTTGCATAATGGCGTTAAAACTAGTCAAATGTGTTAAATAGAGACAAAACAGAAACCTCAATATGCTGTTTAGTTAGGCAGCTCACTCTCTTTTGGAACAGGACCAATTAATGTATTGATAAATATATGGGTTTTAATGCTGGTGTTATTGTTTTGTTTGACAGTCTCGCCCGCGGCGGTCCCCACACCCAAGAGCTCCATCCTGTCTCCTAGTCTGCTGTCTGACCTGCAAGGGCTCTCCATCTCACCCACTGCATCGGCCTTACAGGTGTGTGTCCGTCTGACTTTGTGTTGATGTTTAATAAGTCTCTCTTGAATACTTTGAGTTGATTTGTTTGCATAAAATGACTGCTAATATATATTCATCCTGTTTGGGTTCATTTTGCATTAATGACCGGCTGACTACATTATACCTCTTGCTTTTTATCATTTCCCCTCCAGTCTTTTGTTTGTGTCCATCTAGACATCTTCTATGTTCTTTGTTTCTTTTTGTATTATAGATTGGTTTTTCATTGCCTTCCCTCTTTCTTCTCCTCCTGTGTGAGTCCAGCGTGTGTGTGTGTGTTGTCAGCATATGTGATTGTTGACCTTTTGCAGTATGACGGCTCCTTCCTCTCCCGTGAGAGTCCTGTGTCAGGGAGAGAGGGATATCAAGAGAGCGAGAGGGAGGGAGAGATGTCAGTAAGAGATGAATGAAGCATGTGTGGTCATTTCTTCTCAAATACTATCTGTGTCTTTCTCTTTTAGGATTGACACATGAACTGTAATATCCCAGCGGCCCACAGATACCCCCCGACAATAACACACACACTATACGCATGTTTATAGACCTGTGCTGCTGTCATATTTCAACCTAAAGATTCTTAGTAGGATCTGGACCTTGATCTTATTGTTTGTAATATTTGTAAAGACATTGAATCGATAAAGATATTTTTGCATAGTAAACACAAGCTAAAGTTAATATAGGCTACAATATAGGTACATTAGAGCTAGAAGCACTACCTTTCAAACACTTGAGGATGGAAAGATGTTTTTATATTTTTGTATTATAAGTCTTTTATGCTCACAAAGACTGCATTTATTTGATCAAAAATACAGTAAAAAGCAGTAATATTGCGAAATATTATTACAATTTAAAATGAGGTTTTTATTTGAATATGTTTTAAAATGTAATTTATTCCTGTGATGCAAAGCTGAATTTTCAGCATCATTACTCCAGTCTTCAGTGTCACATGATCCTTCAGAAACCATTCTAATATGCTGACAGAGTCATTCATTAGTATTTTCAGTGTTGAAAGCAGTTGTGCTGCTTAATATTTTTGCAAAAAACAATGCATTTTTTCCCAGAATTCTTTGATGAATCGAAAAATCTAAAAGAACAGTATTTATTTGAAATGGCAACCTTTTGTCATTAAATTTTTACTGTCACTTTTGATCAATTTAATGCATCTTTGCTGAATAAAGTATTAATTTATTTCAAAAAAATTTTTTTAAAGGTAGTGCACTATTTATTATTATTTATTTATATATTATTAATTTCAGTGCTAATTAAACTAGTTGCTTGTTTAATCATCATATTAGTAGACCTGAAGGAATTATTGTGTAAACTAGCAATAAACTGGTTCAAAACATTTAGACTGAGATTTCAAGAACTGGCTGTTATCAGATTAACAAAACTGACTTGTCAATTGGCAGTTTGTCCTTAAAGAGCTTAAAACTGATTTGATATTATTATTTTTACTTTGCCTGGAAATAATTTTGAGTTTTATCTGCCATTTTTATTTAAAAGAAAAGCAAACGAATGGAGTTATTTAGTGATTTGTGTATTTGCTCAGTAATGATTGTAAAGCAGGGCTAATAAAGTCTTATTGATTACATACAGTGTTGTGAAAAATAAGTTTTCATTGAAAATTTTTTTTAATTTTGTGTACGTCACATATTCTGACTTTGTCATATATTTAAATTTCCCGATCAATTCCATCATATTCTCCATTTCTCTATATCATTAATCTTCTAATATTATTAGGGAATACTTTTTTTTTTTTCTTCAATAAAATGTCAAAATGCACCAAAAAGCATGCAAAGGTCATACTGATTTATTACTTTGAGTATATGAGCATGCTATTAAACTCCAGACATCTTGCTGACAGCGCTGTGGTTGAACTATGATTGCTGATAACACGCAATCCTTGATATCCCAGAGTCGGAGAAAACTTTTAAACTTCCTATAGTTTCCAACCTCCATCTGTCAGAATTCCTATTCTCCTCCTGTCCATCACTGCAGGGTAGCCCCTGTGACCTGTATCGGCGCGTTGGGCGGGTGTCAGCGCCGCTGCTTTGATTGACAGGCTCGTCAGGCCCGGACCGCTGCGCAGCTAGAAGCTGTTAGGCACAGGTCATTAGAATACTACCCACGAGCCTCGGCGGGCAGGCTAATCAGAGCTGAAATAAAGGGTGAGATTGAGAGAAAGAGAAAGGGCTTATTTAAAGTCAATGCTATGCATAAATACATTACAGGCCGCTATAATCTTAGTCACGGTGGATAAACCTCATCTCTCTCGCTCGCACATACATGCATTCATTATGGCGTGTCACGTCACACAGCTGGTCTTTCTCAGCCGCGTGCATGCAGATGTATGAAAATATATTCATACGACACTGCTGCGAGTGTGTGTGTGTGTGACTTTGGCCGACGCGGGTACAGATGAGATAACGGTATGTGAAATAGAGAGACACTCTGATGCGTTCTGGGACGGTTAGTGGTGGTATTTAGCCGATCCATGGGTCAGCGTGCGAACTATCTGCCTCGGCTCCTCCCGTTTCTAATAACATTTTGACGTGCAGATCTGCTCTGAAATACTGTTTAAGCGCACGCCGGGGGAGCCGGCTGATAACTTTTCATTCATAATTAGTGCGGGGCGAATGGGGGCCGAACGCAGGGCGTCGGAGGGAAATTGAACTGTCAGTGTAGGGTGAGCGGGGGGCGAATGAGGGCGAGCGCGGACTGAGCGCGGGGTGAGGGGCGTTTGACCCCATCACAATCCGGGGGCCGCGTCATAATTTGTTCATTTGGTGTCCATCAGCCGGCCGGCGTTGCCGCGGTGACCCCGTTCTTCTCGGAGCACGCTCAGTGCCGTCCTCATTATGACTCAGCAGTAAGGTAGAAACACACGTGGAGACACCGACTCGCGCTGTCAATCACATGTGCTTTATGCTGGACACGTTTAGCGTGGCTTTTTTAGCACTATAAGACACTTTTGATTTGATTGTGTGCAAGTATCAGTGTTTCCCACAGGATTTTGTGAGACTATGGTTGGGTGAACATTGGGGGGTCCAGGAGTATGACATTTTTTTATGTATTTTCAAGTTAAATGCATCAATATGGTGAACTTTGGGAGCAAAATTAAGAGCATCAACCCCTTTGCAGTGACCAAACTGAACAGAATAAAATAAAAAAAATCTCTTTGAATTGACGTTGACCTAGACGTTAAAGTGGACTCAAATAAGGGTTATTATGGTTAACTAAAATTATAAACATAAAAATTCCCTTTGGTTCCTTAAAGTAGAATAAACATTAAGTGAAGTAAAATATTTATTAAAAAAAATATATTTTATTTCAGCTAGTTGCCAAAGCAAACGTGATGTATTAAAATAACTGAAACTAAAACGGAGATAAAAATTTATAAATTAAATCATAATATTAAATTAATATTAATAATGTGATTAATATTTTTAAAAAAATTATAATTAAAATGACAAAAATACACAACAAAATGACTACAAATTTAACAAATTAAAATGAAAACGGAAAAAATAAAAAATCTCAAATTTCAAAACATCTAAAAATACTTCAAATTTCAAAGTTCAAAATATTAATAAAACTGCTAAAAATCACAGAATCAGTTAGTGTTTCAGTCTGCATCACAATTGATAATAATAATAATCGTAATATTGTAATACATTATTTTATACATCTTTAATTATGCATTATTGTATACATAATTATTGTAATACAGCTGCACTGTAACAAAGTGAATGATTTATCTTAATTATTTTTGTTTACAGTAGTAAAATTACAGTATGTATTAATTACTTCACTCAAGAGTTATACCCTCAAGCTTTACATTTCTGTGTTTAGTTGACAGCAAGTTTACTTAGCTTTTCATTACAATTCTGTAATCATCTGTTCACAAAAATGTAAAAAAAATTATGCTAATGTGAAAATAAATTGAACCTGGCACACGTTGCATTCCCAAATGGATGTTAAGCACATGGAGTTTGCAGGATTTACTGTTAACCGAGTCGCTTTGAGATGCTGAAAACATCAGATCATGAGCTGCTCATGTGTAAATGAACACAGTGATACTCTTTGATCTGAAACACAATATAGGCACTATATATATATACACTAGGGATGTGCGCGACGACTAATTTTACTGTTGTTTAAACGAAAGTTTTGTATCCGACTAGTCGACTAGTCTAAAAGCAAGAAACCCCCAAAAGGCGCGTGCCTGTAGCATATATTATAGCCTATATTTGAAATACTTCATCTATGAATCACACTGTCAAATCCCTCAATGAATTCCGCTTGCTTCGCGTTATCATCATTTCATTTTAGGCGGTCGTTAAAAAGAAAAAAAAGAAGAGCATACGCTCAACATAAGCCAAAGCATAGCTTATTTATTCAAATCAGCTGGGGAAATGCAGAACAATGTAAAATCAATCAATAGCCTGACAGAATTCTTAATCTTCATATAACGTTAGCCAACATATTAAAACACAAGTCAAAAACAATAGGAAGTTTTATCAAGAAATAGCATTAAAACGTCTTTTAAAAATGTACTTCGTGTAGGCTATCTCGTCTAAAAACAAAATAATGCAACAATGCCAATTTTACTTACTCAGACCATGCGTTATTTGTTCAGTGAAATTATCAACGTGGTCTGGTGAAAGACGTGACCTGAGGCGATTAACAATAAAATTCCTGCACTTGAAAAAACACGCTCGGCGGGAACTGAAGTCGCAGGCAAGCAGAGATAACGAAAAGCAAGCCGATAGAGTTTCAGAAAGCGGCTGGACATCCCGTACCACCACCGAAGTGGGTCTTCGTTAGAGGAACAGACGGCGCGGATGGGATCGCAGCGCCGGCGGGTTGTAGTGAATGATGTGATTGACACATTTGCTGGCTTTGGCCAGCCTCTAAGCTAACGCCTACATGCCTGTATTGAATATGATTACGCATCGCTCCAGTAGAGTTATTGTAAGACAATTTGACATTACACAGTTTACATAGCTTTTCAGTTTCCTTCTAATTCAAAAGAATCCCACACCTTGCTCGTCTTTCGCATGGTCATTTTTGAACTCGCCGCAACTGACACGAAGAAAAAATTTAGTTTCCACCCGGATAAACTTGTAAAAATAATGTATTATTTTTCAACCGTTTTATTTTAACTTGTTATTTAAAATGTTTTAAATGCAACGTTAAAATGATGGTAATTTGAATGATAAAATCATGTGGTTTTTTTCCTTTTTTTATTTTCTGTCGTGTAATCGACTATTGTTTTCAGCGTCGACTAGTAGGAGCTGTACCGTTTAGTCGACTAGACCTGCACATCCCAAATATACACGCGATAGATACTTTAAGTAAAAAGTATCTTGAGATTTGATAAGCGTACTGAGCCATAATGTGATTTTGATTTTAGTTCTTTTGACTGATCCGTTACCCAAAGAAATGCCACAAAACACAACGTTAGACGTTTGCTTTTTTGTACATTATATATTTCGCTGCACAAAAGAAACTAACTCCTATTTCTTTGCATTTATTTCACAGCCTTCAATATAATCACGGTGACTTTTAACATCTGACAGGATCAATGCGTGCACACACCTCGCCAAATGACATTTTTCTCTTACAGACAATAGGTCTCATAAACAAATGAATTAGATTTCAAACAGCAATAGAAAATAGATTTTTAATTCTCTCTGCTGTATGTCCTCCCGTCCTCCGTTAATCCTTCTTTTCCCTCCTCTGGTTTCTTTCTCTCTCTCCCTCTTTATCCCGGCCAGTGGATGTGTTTTGCATTTGTCAGCAGAATTGGGCGGCAGCTGGACAGAGAGGATGCTGGGATATGTGAAGGTGACTAGAGCGAGTTGTCATCCATCACTGAGGTTTCCTTTAAGCTCATCCATAATAGAGCCCCTCAATCATGCTCCCCTTCACACGGGAGACGTGTCCGAGCATGTGTGCTGGACGCTGCGGTCAAGGTTACTCTTTTCTTTCGGTTATTTACTCTTCCACCACCCAGCGGAGTTGACCACTTTATAGGACGCAAAGTGTGTGTGTTATATTGGTGATCATAAGCGATGTGTTGTATATTGGCTCATCCAGTCCTTGAGGACACTGACAGGAGCGGTTATCATGAAATGCTGGACACAACCTGCGCGCTTCTGTGTGGTAAATCTGACACTGTTAACATTACGGCTACTTTTATCAACACAGACCGGCTTGACACCTCCAAAAGCACGGCTATAAATTCATGGTGTGTCTGTATATGCGTGTGTTTTTGTAGGAAGCTTACAAAAGGATATGACACATCTAAAGGTGCTTTCAGCTGCACATAACTGCTGTGTTCTTATAACGCTGCTGTTTCAGATAAACCAACTCATTCATACTGTCAGGTTTTCAAGCCAATTTTATTTTGGTTTGTCTAGTTTCGGTTGCGCCATCCGTCATGGTGATTGTAGGTGATGTGCAGGTCCGTACAGAAGCTCTGCAAATTTCCGCAGAATTCGAACGCCCATCATTCACTTTTTTTCTACATATACCCCACCTTTGTTTGTGTTTTTTATTTAATATTTTGGTAAATAATGTTATATTTGATATTATTAATTTAAAATATATCAAATAAATTTTAATTTAATGTTTAATTAATTACATTAATAATTTAATCAAAATTTTGCATTTTATATTAACATGAATGTTAAATGTATTATGATTGTATTAATAATGTAATATTATTTATATGTATTTAATTTTATTTAATATGAATACAATTTATCAAAATGCTTATGTTAATATTATATATAAAATAATGTATTATGATTGTTAATAAAATATTTTATTTATAAATATTAAAAATGTTAAAGCATTCAGAACTGAGCAGTGCAAACATTACCGGTCCGCAAACAGAGCCTTGAGGTACTTCAGAATTCACAATATGAAAGCATGCCATTTTTCTTTGCACATTTTCAGTTTATTTCTATTGCACTGTTTTTAGCTTTTATAACACCTCTAATTACTCTATGAAAATACTCCAGTGTTGGGTTGCAGATGGAATCCATAGCTCGGAGGGATTGCTGGTGTTGAAGACCGAGCTGCGGCCAACAAATAAATTGCAGGCAGAAATGTCATCCCTGTCCAGGTGTTCAGGAGTGCAGTGTAGAGCCAGAAAACTGCCATCAGCCGCCAATCTGTTCTGCTGTCACATGAGCTAGAGAGAATCCAGAGAGTCAGGAGTAATGCATTGAGATGTCAGTGGTCTTTCCACACTCGTCATATCAATGGCAGCTGGTGTCACAGGACGTAATTCAGGCATGACGCTTGGCCTTTCTTTTCTTTGGGCCTTTACAGTGATTTTCTTGAAACAAACTAGTGTAAATCAGGGATGCGCCATTAGAGACATTTTTGCTGATACGATTGCAGGTTATTTTTGTTATGGCTGAGAGCTGATATGATGGTCAGTATTATACACTACCGTTCAAAAGTTTGGAGATTTTTTTATGAAAGAAATACAGCAATATATAGCAAGGATTCATTGAATTGTTTAAAAGTGACAGTAAAAACATTTATAATGATAGAAAAGATTTATATTTCAAATAAATGCCGTTCTTTTGAGCTTTCTATACATCAAAATATTCTGCAAAAAATGGTTTGTGCAAAAATATGAAGCAGCACAACTGTTTTCAACATTGATAATAATAAGAAATGTTTCTTGAGCAGCAAATCAGCATATTAGAGTGATTTCTGAAGGATCGTACACTAAAGACGGGAGTATTGATGCTGAAAATTCAGCTTTGCATCGCAGGAATAAATTACATTTTAAAATATATTCAAATAGAAAACCATTATTTTAAATTATAATAATATTTCGTAATTTTACTGTGTTTTGGATTTATTTTATATACTACTAACTAGTGTTAATTTTGTCAGCTATTTACATTTTAGTCTTAGTCTTAGTCCCAGGCTAAAATGTACTTGTTAGTTTTTATCATATTTAGTCAACCTTATCCTATTTAGTTTTAGTCAAGTTTTAGTCCAAGAAAATCTAAAGTATTTTAGTCAATGAAAACTTGACATTTTAGCAATAAGATTATTATTAATTAACCATACAGCAGTATTCATTTTGGCAGCCATTTTTAATTTAGTCTTAGTCTTACTCAAATGTACATTTTAGTTATATTTAGACAAACTTGACCTGTTTTTGTTTATTCAATGAAATGTAAGAGCATTTTAGTCAGGTTTTTTAGTCAATGAAATATTAGTCACATTTCCGTTATTCTGTATAATGGTTAAACTGATAAAAAAAAAAATAATAATTTCTCAAAATTATAATCGTAATGATTGTTGTCATTTGAGAAATGTACTGTTGTATTTCAGGTATTGCACTTTCTCCAGTAAGCACAAATCAATAGAATGGACACATGGTATATTTTACCTCATCTAGTGTACTGATTTATTATAGGCTTTTTATTATATAAATCAACACCAAAGATTTATGCAATCTCTGTCTACATTATGAAAACAGCTAAAACAAATGAAAAATATTATAACAGTGAAATTCCTAGTAATTCCACTAATTCCATAATTGCAATAGTCTATTTCTCTATTAAAACAACAGTGATTGAGTAAGTGTATTTATTCAGCGATCACAATCGCAAACAATATAGCGAGATCTCATGACAGAACACAGACCGGCTGAATGACGCTTTCATTTAGATCGCTAAACTCCAGCGTGTTTGTTTTTCAGATCATCTGCGGTGGTGCTTCCGCAGTGTGTGCATGGTTGCCAGATTGCTTAAAATAAGCAAAACACACCGGGCAGAAAATGTATGAATTTAACAGCGAAGCTCTGATTCGGGGATTAGAACTCTTGATATCTGGCAACCGCACTCATGAAAGCTCGTGTAGTAGAGCAGTCTGCAATAACATTTTGTCTCCTTTTTTGCAGGGGCGGTTCTAGACCACAGTAACTGGGGGGGCCAGACAGGGGCCACTTGTGCTTTTAGGGGGCACAATTTTAAAATGAATCTTAAACTACTTTAAGTAGCCTATTATTCATTCAGTAATTTTTCACCATGTCATGTATCGCTGCAATCTAAATGTAATCTATAACAATTTAAACTAAAATGAATGTTTCATCATGTTTCATTTATTTGACGAATAATTTTGTACTGTAGTGTCAGAGGCATCATTTTTGAGGTGGCATGAATAAAGGGGGGGGGGCTCTCATGCTTGTCATATGACACACAGCAGCCACAAACAGATATAGGCTTATGTCTCTACTGAAAAAAATAAAACAATAAAACCATCACAGAAAATTGTAATGATTTCCACAACAAATAACATTACAAACCATCAATTTCTAACCATTAAAAATGGTTTTCTGTAGTGTGTTTGGGGACATATTCCATTAGGATTTATTGGTTTTAACAAGCCACCAATAGAAGGCAACCAATTACAAGTAGAGACTAACAGGGTCCATTACAGTTTCCCTTAAAACCAATACAAGTCCCATTATAACCAGTAAAACCATTACAAATTTTCAAATGGTGTCTAATGTTTTATTCAGCAGGGGTTTTATTTTTTTATTTTTTTAATATTCCCAAAATATATCATGAAATATCTCAATTCTCAAATATGTGCAAGTAAATGCATTTTGCACCTTTATAGATTATGTTAGTGCTCTAGTAAAGTAGCCTAATAGTATTAATCTATTAACTTTGCATAAAAATTCGTCTTTTTACTTAAGTACCAGATATGTCAAACCATTAAATATATTTAATACGACTGACTTTGTATTTAATGTGAAGTTAATAAAAACATAGTAAGTTACTAATTAGCCTATAACACTTTCATTGTACAAAAAGAGAGCAAAGAACGTTTACACTATGTTGTTTCTGATGAGATAATTTGCCAGAGATTGCAGTCAGGCAGCGCGCGCAGTGACGAAACAGCATGTTTCAGCGGTGACTCGTCTGAATGCCTCTGATTGGTCTTTGTATTCATAAACTCAACATAATAGTATGGGATTGGTTATAATGTGCAGTGCTTTAAAAACGTGTGTGTCTCTGGCTCTGTGCCAGCCAGCGAACGCGGATTTGAATTTAGCTGCAGGATATGTTTTTCGTTTTTTATATATGCATAGTTTACAGGACAAACTGCGCATATCACCCAAAATTGTTTGGTGTGATATGATTCCAAATTTAGGGGGGGCCAAAGGTGGTTCTAGGGGGGGCCAGTGCCCCCCTGCCAACTAGCTTTCCCCCCCCCCTAGAACCGCCCCTGCTTTTTTGACGAAAATAAAGGTTTTTTGGTCAAGTTTTTATCTTTTTGAATACATTTTAGTCTCGTTTTATTTCGTCAACAAAATTGCATGTTGATATAGTCTTGGTTATCGTTTATTGACCTTATTGTCGTCTCGTTTTAGTCTTGTCTTGGTCATGGGGAAAAAGCTCGTCAACGAACATTTTTCGTCATAGTCTTCGTTAACGAAATTAACACTACTACTAACCCATTCCAATATAGTTGTGCGACCTTAGTTTTATATTGATAATTAAAGCTTTAATTATGGCTCATAACATTATCTGGATTTGGAGTGCTTTTGCAGAGCTGACAGTGCAGTCACTTGCTGGAGCAGTTGTTTTGTCACTGCGTCTTTGTTAATGCATTTTTATCTATTGCCAACTTGAACATTTGTTTTTCTGTATTGGACACAGCTGTTGTGTTTTAAATTTCACCAAGGTAACATTATCTAGAAGTTTTGTGATAGTCTTGGAAACAGTTGTTGGAATTGGTTAGAAATGATAAACAAGTCAGTAATGAGCATTTATATAACATGAGTTCATGATGTTATGGAGTTGCATTTTAGCTTAAAGAACACTTAATGCAAACCCCTGACCCTATGTATTTAATGTTGGCACACAATTCCTCCCACATTGTTTGTGTAACCACCTAGCAACCATTCAGAACACCTTAGCAACCACAATGCACTGATATTAGCATTGTCATGGTAACTTTAGCACAGATGCGTTGTAGAACCACTATTTTCTTCAGAAAAAAAATCTAGCTCCGTTTCCACTCTGCTTATCTTATAAATGACCTAAGACAGCATTAAGAGCATCGTAGCATTACTCTAACGCTATATAGGCATTTTGCTATGGTTTCGCTAATGTGTTTATAATGAAAATAGCCTTATGCCTCTCTATCATCTTCATTTGTGTCTCAGAGATTTTGCATTAAGATAAAAAGTTCAAAGGTGGCTTTATTAAGAGGAGGAAATGGGCTGATGGTGGCTCTTTATGTACTGCCTTTTTCTTTTCACTTTCATGTCTGTCTGTTTGCAAATAGGTATTTTTGTATGTTTTATTTGAACATTGACATTTTACACGTTTTAGGTCTTAAAGTTTTAATTAATTGGCAACATTTTTTTCCGTGGGTCAGACAGAAAAAGAAATAGTGTTGATTAATTGCCAAAATAATGACTGTTTTCATACAGGTTTCCTCTCATTTTCCATTGGTCAGACAAAAAAAGAATTAGATCAAACATGTTCAGGAATAATGTGACCCAACTATAGTCTTAAATATTACTTATTTACCACCACAAATTATCCAGAAGGCACTGCTGCTGATTATAATTACCAAATTATTTTCGATACATATTGTTCTTTCCTTTTCTAATCAGTTTGTTGCCAGCTGCAGGTGTTCTCTTCTCCGTCTTTGTGTATTTCTTGCTTGTCAGTTTGACGCCGTTTCTTGGCATGTACGTGTCTCCCTGCAGGCGAGTTTTCCCGTGTTTGTGCCGGAAACCTCCCATGAGCTGCTCCACAGGATGACGGGTAAAGGTTTGTCCGCCCAGTACCGCTTCACCCGGCAGCCCTGTATCTATGGCAACAGCATGGTATCCCTGCAGCTGACACTAAGCAACAGTAGTGACCAAGCCCTGGAGAACATCCACATCTCTGAGAAGAGTTCCACTGGACAAAACATCCACCACTTTAATGCTATCGGTGAGCTTCACACGTGAATTAATGGAGTTTAACAGGACTAGCTGTGAATGTGTGATGCACAGGGGTCATAATATGGAGAACCGGATTGCCGTGCTCTTGCTTGATTTTGAATGAAGAGTTTGAAGTACAAATCATTCTGAAATTGACACAAACATGAGCACAGTACAACATGAACAGTCACGTTTATCAATATCAACACCTATTCGGCAACTGCTGCGTATTTACTTTCATATTTATTTATTTTTCATTTATTTTAATCATAGTTGCTATTTTTCATGTTGGGTATTCTTATTGTTTTGTGCATTGGGCATTCATATTATTATTTATTTTTATTTTTATTTTTATTACAGTTTTTTTTTGTTTTACATTAGGTGTTTATTTATTTACATTATTTTACTTACATAGGGTATTTATTTATGTATTTATTTGTTCATTCATTCATTAATTTTTTTCTAATTATAGTCGTTTTTACACAGAGTATTTATCTATTTTAATTATAGTGTTTATTATTATAATTACTTTTTTACAGTAAGTATTTTTTTTTTTATGCTTTCTTCTGACCTTCTTTACATTCTTCCTTTTGAACTTTCTTTTCCTTTTTACATTTTTCCTTTATTCTTTCCTTCCTTCTCTCTGTCTTTTCTTCCTTCCCTCCTTCATTTCATTATTTCTCCCTTCCATTCTCCTGGCTTTCTTTACTGTCTTCCTTCTTTAATTTCTTTCTTCTGGCCTTCCATCCTTTCTTGCTTCTTTCCATCTTTACTTCCTTCAGTTTGTCTTTCTTTCTTTCTTTCTTTCTTTCTTTCTGTTTTTTTCTCTTTTTCTTCCAGCCTTCCATACTGTCTTCCTTATTCTATCTTTCCTTCCTCCTTTCTGTTTTATCTTCCTCCCGTCCTTCTTATTTTCCTTTCCCTTCTTTACTTCATTCCATCCTTCCTCCCTTCTTCATTATGCTTTTTCCTCCATTTCATCCTTCTCTCTCTTCTTTCTTCCATTCGTCCTTCCTCCTTTTTTCCATCTTCCCCTTCCCCTTTTCTTCTTCCCTCCATCTATCCTTCCTTCCTTCTTTCTTTGCTTCCTTTAGTTCATTCTTCATTCTTCCTATCATCCTTGCTTTTTTCTTTCCTTCATTCCTTTTCTTACTTCCATCCTTCTGACCTTGCTTCCCCTAATTCAATTCCTTCCATTCTTCCTTCCTTCTTCCTTACGTTTTTTTCCCTCAATTCCTTCCTTCTGTCTTTTCTTCCTTCCTTCTGCTCATTCTTCCTCACCTTTTCATATTTTCTCCCTTCTTTCTTTGTTTGTTTTTTTGCCCTTCCTTTCTTTTGTTTTTTCTTCATTCCATCCTTCCATCTTTACTTCCTTTTGCGCATCCTTTATTCTTTCTATCATCCTTGCTTTTTCTTTTGTTCATTTCTTCTGTTTTCTTACTTCCATCCTTCCAACCTTGCTTTCCCCCTCATTTACTTCTTTCCATTCTTACTTTGTTCTTCCTTAAGTTTTTTCTTCTATTCCTTCCTTCTGTCATTTCTTCCTTCCTTCCATTTATCCTTCCTCCCTTTTTTCCATCTGAAATTACTTTCATCCTTCTCTCTCCTATTTTCTTTCTTTCTTTTTTTCTTTCTTACTTTCTGTCTTTCGTGTGTGGATCAGTGATGATTGATCCAGTGGGATGGTAATAGCAGTTCTGTTTCTCAGCTAATTGTCTACTTGCAAAGTAAATTGGCAAACCTTTACTCTTTTGGGATGAGAGGAGGTTCCGAAAATAAAATAGATTGTGTTGCAGTGGAAAATATTAAAATATTTTTACTTGTTTAAAAACTGTGAAACACTGTTACAACTTCCCTGGAATGTTTTACGGCTTTATCACATTAATTTGTTAGTTCACGTGACATCAGAATTGATCCTATTTACTTTCTTTGTACATATTCCTGGTCTTTTTTTCTCACTCAGAAATGTAAAAATATATCATGTTACTGAGCTGAAGAAGGCATTCCTTAAGTAGACATAAAACGTCCATAAGATACAATTTTATATACTATAATACTTTATATTCTATTAAATACCATATATGTACTGCTGTTCAAAAATTTGTGGTTAGATTTTTAAATGTGTTTAGAAATCTCTTATGTTTGCCAAGGCTGCATTTATTTTATTAAAAAAGATATTTGATTACAAATTGTGAGATATTATTGCAGTTTAAAATGTTTTCTATTTTAATATATTTTAAAATGTATTTTATTTTTGTTATTCAAAGCTGAATTTTCAGCATCATTACTCCAGTCTTCAGTGTCACATGATCCTTCAGAAATCATTCTAATATGCTGATTTGCCACTCGAGAAACAATTTTTATTATTGTCAGTGTTGAAAATGGTTGTGCTGCTTCATATTTTTGTGAGAAAACATGGCAATTAAAGGCACAATATGTAATTTTCGCCACTAGATGGCGCGTATTCAAAATAAACAAAGAGACAAAGGTGTAGTTTGATGACGCCGTGACTGAGTGTGGAATCATGGAAGTTGTCGTCTTTATCCCTACAGCCGATGCAATCTGACGGGACTCGGGCAGAAATCATGTTCATGGATGAGCTAATGATTTATTAACGTAGTAGAATGAAGCAGGGTGAGGCTGAAAGTGGTCGAAGCGAAACGAGGCCGCTGAACGAGCGTGACACACGGCTCGAAAGCAGCGGATCTTTTATTATGC
Organism: Sinocyclocheilus grahami; assembly: GCF_001515645.1. Classification (NCBI taxonomy): domain Eukaryota; kingdom Metazoa; phylum Chordata; class Actinopteri; order Cypriniformes; family Cyprinidae; genus Sinocyclocheilus; species Sinocyclocheilus grahami. The sequence continues at coordinate 601,966 of NW_015505249.1, read as the reverse complement.
CACAGTCGACCGCTTCTGCTCCTTCTGGTCGTGAGTGTGTGGGGGAAAAAAAGCAGCGCGGTTTTATCATACTAGATACATTTGAAAGTTCTGTTATTATGCTACTCTGTGCAGTCGTACAACATTAAAACGCACAACATATTAAAGCGTCTTTGGTGTTTCCATGTTTTCTACAAAACAAAACCGGAAATCGAGGGGTTATGACGTCATTGGCAGGTGACACTATAGACACGGTCCGTGTCACTAGTTAAAATTGCTTATTTCTCTGGATTTAAACATTCTTCGAAACATTTGGGATAATGTAAATACACAAGTCAGCAAAATATATAACACTGTTTTAGTGGTTTTTGGATATTTTAATACAAAAAATCTTACATATTGTGCCTTTAAGGATTTGATAAAATGATAAAAGAAACTAAATGAAATTTACTTCAACAATGTTGAAGTGTTTTCGGTCACTTTTGATCAATTTAATGCATCCTTGCATCCTTGCAGTATAAATTTTTTCCCTAAACTTTCTTACTACGTGCACAAACGTTTGATGAGTAGTTAGTATTTAGAAGGCAAAGTATTTAGAAGGCAAACACAAAAAAAGATGGACATGTGGTTCTGTTCTCTTTTCTTTCAGTACTAAAGAAGATGAATTCAGCGTGTCCATACAGCCTGCGGTAGGAGAGCTGCTGGTGCCCATCACGATGACTGAAGCAGACTTCACCAAAGAGCAGGGTAATACAAACACCTCTTAGCACTTACACAACACAATACTGATGCTGTAAATACCAAGAAATAACACTTAAGCATCTTCAAAAATACAGCACGGTCTCATCTTCAGAAACATCTACAGTACACACCACTCTCAAAAATCTTAAGGACATTGTACACAGGATTGGGTGACTTTATATGAAAGCCATTTTAAGCCTATGCTCTGAAATAGTCATTTTCCCTCTAAACTGAATCAAAAATGTTGAATGCACAAAGTAAAAAAAAACTCAATCTAGATACAGTGGCATGCGAAAATTTGGGAACCCCTTGCAGAATCTGTGAAAATGTGAATAATTTTAACAAAATAAGAGAGATCATACAAAATGTATGTTTTTTTATTTTTTATTTAGTAATGTCCTGAGTAAGATATTTTACATAAAAGATGTTTACATTTAGTCCACAAGACAAAAAAATAGCTGAAATTATTAAAATAACCCCATTCAAAAGTTTGGGGACCCTTGGTTCTTAAAGGGGTCATATGATGTGATTTCAAGTTTTCCTTTCTCTTTGGAGTGTTACAAGCTGTTCGTGAATAGATAAGATCCCTGAAGCTGCGAAGACTAAAGTCTCAAACCCAAAAAGAGATATTCTTTATAAAAGTTAAGACTCATCCACGCCTACCTAAAACGGCTCGTTTAAACAC
>NW_015505249.1:599737-599996 GCF_001515645.1 Sinocyclocheilus grahami | reverse complement strand
CATAACGCCGCCCAAATGTTCACGCAAAGAAAGAAGGCATAACTTTATTGTTGCTGCCACCGCCACCGCCATGTTGTGAAGACGCAGTGTGTTTCATTGCGAATGCGAACCTACCTTGTTTGGTCTTCCAAAAGAGGACACAACTAGAAATCAGTGGTTAAGTTGTATTTACAACACTGTTCCAGAACAGTTCAACCCAAATATTCAGATGTGTGCAGCGCATTTTATGGAGGACTGTTTCGTGATCCTGGGAGAGTAG
>NW_015505249.1:555575-599659 GCF_001515645.1 Sinocyclocheilus grahami | reverse complement strand
CGCAAAGAAAGAAGGCATAACTTTATTGTTGCTGCCACCGCCATGTTGTGAAGACGCAGTGTTTCATTGCGAATGCGAACCTACCTTGTTTGGCCTTCCAAAAGAGGACGCAACTAGAAATCAGTGGTTAATTAAAGTGAAAATGGAAAATACCAAAATAAAAAGTAGTTCAAAATATGAATAAAAACTATAATATTATCTCAGTGATACTAAAATAATACTTGTATGACTGCATGTAGTTTGAATGAAATCCCAGGTGGACTATCAGGACAGGACTATCTGTTTGGCTGACCAATGACAGACTGGGTACAGGAAACCGATTTAAAAATAGTCATTTATTAAAATATTTAAAAAGATTAATATGTCATGCTTTCCTGTTATGTTATTGGAGTATGCCGTTTTTGAGTGAGAATTTTTAAATTTTTAATACAATTAATCTTTTTTTTGTGTGTGTGTTAGGGAAGTTTTTGATTTTGAATACAGCCAATGTCTTAACCAGTTTTATCAATTTGGGGTAGGGCTATCAATTTTTCTGACCAGTGACAGACTGGGTATGGAAACCTGTTTGAAAACAGTCACTTGTGCATTTTCATGTAACGTTAGTGATGCAGAAATACACACTTCACCTTTAAACTTCTCCTGATCGAATTTGTTCCCACTTCCTTTACGCAACAAACCGTTTCAGCTGATAAAACCAAACACAAGCACGGGAAAACCAAATAAATGGAAGCCAAGAAGAGAAAAGCTTGGTTTGGTGTGCATCTGGCTTGTTCGGATGCCTTTCGGGACTGCGCGTGCACACACACACACACCTGGCCCGTTCGAATACCTTTCTCTGCTTTACGGCCCAACATTAGGCCGACATAATGAAGCAGACGCTCTTCGAAAGAAACGGCGGGTTTGATTTTTCATTTATGCTCAATGGATTCCTGCCTTGTCTTTTTAGAGAGCCGCCTATACCTTCACTCAGGATGACACGCGTGCGCGCACATTTTAATGAGCGAAGAGAGTGCTTCCCGCCTCACTATTTACAGATGAGGAACAGGAAGTAAGGCGCTTTTTATAGCCAATCATTTATTCTTAATTGGTTGCTGTGGCAAAGGCTTTTAGCATAAGCCGCGCTATATTCATTTACTCCACATTTTCTCTATAATAGAGCCTAATGGACAGATTTAAGACTTTAAATGAGCACTCTCAAAACCTTGCCCCCTAAACGAGAGAGCGTGTGTGTGTGTGTGTTTGGACGTATCACTGTGCACTCTCACATTCACGCCGTTTGAAAGCCAAGCTGAAGTGGGCCGCAGTTTGTGCCTTTCAGAAAGAAAAGCACCCAGTCCGTCTGTGTTTTTTAAGTGCAACACAACATTTTCATTTAGTCCAGTTTGGACGCATTAAGCTGTATTGTCTGCGCGTTTCCCTGAAGAAGCTTGTTAAGGAGCAGCGGCGTGCTGCTTTTATATGCTTGTTACCATTCGACGAGGCTTATTCACGCCGTCTCCGGCAAATGTCCTGCACGGCCACCGCGTTTCTCCGCTCGTTTTAGTCTTAATCAAGTCTAGTGGTCCAACGCAGCTCACAAATAACACATGCTCTTACCGAAGGCCGAGATTGTTTTGACCCCCAGTATCTTTCGTTCTGTGCTCGTCAGATGTTAAATATGAAAGAATGCACACGTATACATGCAAGGTTTGTCATGCTACGATTCGTAGGTACACTTTCATTTTTAAGCGTTATGCAGAACAGATGTTTCTGGTGTTTCCTTTAGTTTGAGTACATCGATTCAAGTTTTAAGGTTTTAAAAGGGATAGTTCATTCAGAAATGAACATTCAGTCATTGTTTACTCACTCTTATGTTGTTTTAAACTCAAAGGATTTTTCCCCCCAGTGGAGCACATAAGATATTTTGAAAAATCTTCTGAAGACATACAGAAATTTTGGTATATTGATTACACAAAACTAAAGTGGCAAATCTCCCTCCTTTGTGCCTCTCAAATCTTTTTACTTAAATATAGCGCTTCTTTTTTTTTTTTTGTAGTTTTGTGAACTTTTTTTGTCATTATTTTTTAGCATGACAGTCCATATATACATTGTCATTCAAAAGATTTGGGCTCAGTAGAAATGAATACATTTATTCAATAAGGATGCATTACATTGATCAAAAGTGACATTAAAGACATTTATAATGTTACAAAATATTTCAAATGCTGTTCTTTTGAACTTTGTTTTCATCAAATAATTCTGAAATTTAAAAAAAACCAACACATTTTCACAAACATTAAGCAGCTTTTTAAAACATTGATAATAGAAGTTTCTAGAGCAGCAAATCAGCATATTAGAATGATTTCTGAAGAATCGTGTGACTGGAGTAAATACTGTAAATAATATGCACTATAAGTAATATCATGTTTTTGCTGAGCATAAGACTTTTGAAAACATTAAAACATCTTACAGACCCCACACTTTTGAACATTTTTCATCTTTCAAATTCATAAACAAGCACCTGCTGCTATATACAACAGATACTGTATATGCTCAAAACTTACCAATGGCTCTTCTAAGTTTGAATCCAACTTGAGCTCCCCGATGGGGTCGGTGTTGCTAAAAAAAAAGTCTCCCTAGAAGGTGCCTAAATCTAACACAACCTACTTTTTGGAATGTCATCAAAAAGACAAATTGTTCCTAAGTAAAGTAAATTTTTAAATTTTTTTTTATTCCTAAAAAGCAAAGTTTTATAGGGTATAATTAGGCATTTGGGATGCATGTACTTGTATGAATCCTTCGAACATTTATAAAGAGATATTTTGCGGAGAAATTACCATAGGACATCTTCTGACTTTGTAAAGGACTGTAGCAGCCAAAACTTTCATACGCGCACAAACACACACACTCAGCCTTCCTGCTGACACACAGACAAACTTATTTGTCTCGGTCTCATATATGCACACAAACACCGTGACGTTTGGTCTGGACTTTGGGGCAGTCTGATGCAGGCTAATTTAATTATAAAATATGAGCGAATATGAAAGCACCTTGAGAAGCATTAAAATCTTCCTCACAAGGGCACACGGGCTGAGTGGAAATCAATGCCCGCAGGTCTGTGGAAAAGGCCTATATTTCATTTAGAATACGCAATCGGGCAAATGAGAGCATGTCATCAATCACACGGCTGTTTCTTAACAGACGTCCCGAAAAAACTCTCCTTTATCCTTCCTCTACAAACCCTGAGACACTTGTACACTCATAAACAAATGACTGAGATGTGACTTTTATTCAGTTTTAAATCTTTTTGTAAGGCCGTTTAGATGTTAACCGACTCATGTAGTCTTGAACCGGAAATAACAAATCAATATAATTAGATACACATTTCATTTGAGTGGCCTCTCAGTGTTAGACTGTGAAATACAGATTCTCTATGTCCCACAGTCCCAGCTGGTGTCCTTTTTACTCAGAAATCTCTTTTTAGGGCTGTATTTGCCTTCATTGTCCCATTTATGTGCAACTCTGACACCAACGGATTCAATATATAGTTTCTATTTCTGAGTTAGAGTTAGGGTTAATAGCATTATTAGCTATTTATGCACAAAGTCACACACTTTCAGTATTTAATGGTACCTGCTGGTCCAGTAGAGCTAATTGACCCAGTTCTTTAGTGGATTGTGGGTGTTTGTGGGGTGCAGTTCTTCTGTTTGGCAGCAGGGAGCAGCACTGCTTCTGTCTACAGCCACTGCGGGAGAATGCCAGAAATCCAGGGGAGCCGCTTCTAAATGAGCTTGAAAAACAGAGACTGTTCTTGTCCTTCTCTAGATCACAGAAGGAAAACATTCTGTCCTCTCTGTTACTAAACAGAGACCGAATGAATCACAGCTATTCTCACTGTTGTTTTTTTAGCAAGCCGAACCACAGTAGTCATAAATAATCATAGTAGTGGACATACCACATATAAGATGCTTTGTGTGTGTGTGTGTGTGTGTGTTTAGTGTTAGTTGGTGGATTGACTGAACAACTAGTCAACTAATCTGCCTTTTTATTGCAAAAAAGTATTATAGTGCTAACGAAAAAACAGTGATGTAAGGATATTGCTGCTTTAAAAGGACTGCTGCTTTTAACCAGGCATTTATTGACGCAGCTGCCGAATTGTGCATTTATATATAACAATAATTTGATATTTTATTTAATAAAATATCATATAAAATATAATAATAATTAGATTTTTTTAATAATATAAATGTTGATATTTTATTATAAAGTATAAAATATATTAATATATTAATAAAGTATAATATATATATATATATATATATATATATATATAAATTGAGATAAATAAATTGATATAGATAGATATATAGATGTGTATATATATATATTCACAAATATATCTTATAATCTTATATACACAAAAATCTATACATGTATTATATATTTCTGTATTATGTGTTCAGTTGAACTAATAGTACAAGAGAATTATTGGTAGCTGATTAATAACATATAAGACATTTAGAACTTTGTAATTGGTCAAATTAAAGAGCAACTTGTTTATTATGAAAAAATGTTTAGATTAGCTTTTTTTTGGGGCCAAACTCTATATTATAGCAGGACAACAGGTAGATCAACATCTGTCCTCCTTTAAAATGTCAATTGAGATTCTTCAAGGGTTGTTTCAGTACGTTCTTCACCGAGTCATCACTAACTTTTGAGTAGTGTTGTGATATCTGTCTCCTAGTTCTCCGCTCTCCTACACTGTTTCATGTGTGTTTGTGTCAGATTTCATGCATGCTCTTTAGTTTAGGTGCACTTTTCTCCTCTGTCTGTTAGTTCGTTAGTCAGCAGCTGTGTGAGTGGAATTTGTTTCAGGGAAGAGGAGAGAAGCTTGTCCTTCATTTTGGAGAGGGACAGCTGGTCATCTGGTCACTCACATTAACCTCTATTAGTACAGAGGACTCTTAAAACAGACACACGCGCTCTCACACACAAACATACTTGGCACAGACATTTGGCAATTGATGACTAAAACCCTCTCTGCAGATTTGAGGACACAGAGGAACAAGATAGCAGAATAAGACTTTACCATATGGTGCATCCAGTGCGAAACATTTGCTTTCATGGCTAGTTTCTGAATGCTGGCTTTTGGAAATTTAGTGATAGTGGTTAACCGTTATGGGTCAGTGATGACCAGTACCAATCTTATAGGACTAAGTAGCTTCTAAATCTGAAGGAAACATGTCACCCCAAAATAGAAAAGAAATATTCTACATAAAGAATATGAAGGCCATTTTAGGACCATTAATTATTAGTTATATATTAGTGTTTTTTTTACATGTTTAGAATAATTAAAATTATATTAATGCACTGTTCTTATTTTTTTTGTTGTTGAAATATTTAATATATTGCTATATTCATTAATGTATATGTTTTAATGTTTTGATATATAAAAGTAATATTTTCTTATACTTATTCAGTGCCAATTTATGATATAATTGGATATATTTTATATATATATTTATGTTTAGTATACATTTTCATTTCCGCATGTACCAAAAAAAAAATGGATCTTTGTAACTTTTTTTTTTTTATAAAGGTAATACAGTAGGTACTACCATGGTTCATAAATACGGAAATATGTCACTATTCTTCACATTGTATTAATGATTATGAATATTTATTTTATTTTATTTATAACATTATGGAAAGCAGAATTAGAGAAATGTACTTAATTGTCATGAATATTCACATTTCAAAAAGGCTTTATTTTACTTTAAGTAGAATAAAAGTTTTATAAATGTATATATTTGTACTTATTTTTTATTTTATTTTTATTTATTTGTTTGTTTATTTTGTGACATTCGTCCACTTACATTAACATGTTTGTGACTCTACTAATCGAACCCGTTATTAATAAAATAGCTCCAATAAATTGGCCTGAGCACTGTTTCTTAGGTCTGTCTGTGTAAGTGAATGATAACTGTTGCGTATGAACAGGAATCTTACTAGTCCAGTCTTTAAGGTTGACTAAAGAGGCGACAGTCATTTAGTCTGTCTCTCTCTGATTAGGAGCAAGTGTTAGCGCGCGTGTGTGTGTGTGTGTGGATCGAAAGCGGTCCGGCTGGCCAGCGGCGGGCTTCTGCTTTGCTTTTCTTCCCACAGCCTCAATTAATCCAGTTCAGAGGCCCAGTGGTGACAGACCAGAATACCAATGACCCATTTAGAGCCTGAACCACACCGTATACAACACAAACACACACACACACACACTGAGTAAAGCTGCTGTGTGTGTGAATATTTGTTTTATGTGAGAATGAGCGACAGATAGAAAGAGTTAAACCGAATAACTGTCCAGCTGTAATTGTACTGTGTTTGTTTGTCTATATTTGTGTATGTATGTTTAGAGACCACTGAAATGAAGTGGCTTTGGGTTATATCACTCACACACACACACACACACACACACACATGCTGTGCCTCAGGGCCGTGTTAAGTGCGTGTGTAAATAAGACTTTTATAAACTGACTCCATTAGTAGAGCCGCAGGGACTGAGATATCAGAGTGTCAGCAGCACACTGACAGCACAGATATAATACGCTAGATCTGAAATATCTGTATATATGTGTCTGTCTGTCTATAGAACTATCTATATACTGTATGTCTGTTCATATATCGACCTGTCTGTGGTTCTGTCTATCTAGCTATCGTTTTGACTGTCTATCTATCGGTCTATCGTTCTATTTATAGTTCTATCTATCTATCGTTCTATCTATCGTTCTGTCTGTCTATCATTCTGTCTGTGTATCGTTATTTCTGTCTATCATTGTTTCTATCTATCGTTCTATCTATCTATCTATCGGTCTGTCTGTCTGTCTGTCTGTCTGTCTATCTATCGTTCTGTCTGTGTCTGTCTGTCTGTCTGTCTATCTATCTATCGTTCTGTCTGTGTCTTGTCTATCTATTTATCTATATCGCTCTATCGTTCTATCTATTGTTCTATCGTTATTTCTATCTATCTGTCTATCTGTCTGTCTCTGTCGTTATTTCTATCTATCTATCTATTGTTATTTCTATCTATCGTTCTATCTTTCGTTCTATCTATCGTTCTGTCTGTAATGTAACATTTGTGTGTGTGTGTGTGTGTGTGTGTGTGCGTGTGTGTGCTGATTGTCAGATGTGACACCCTCTCCAGTTGGTTAGCAGTGGCTCTGACGGCTCTTGTGTCTCATGCTGTCATGGCTAAATGGTGGCCATTGTGTGTGTGTGTGTGTGTGTGTGTGTGTGTGTGTGTGTGTGTGAGACAGAGAATTTGGGAGTAAAAGAGGGGCCTCCTGGTGGGGTGGGGGGTGTGTGTGCTTCTCAGTGCTAAATAGTGTCCCCGTGTGTGAGGGTGTGTGCTAAACGGTTGATTGTTGTATAATAGGCTGTGTAAATGGGAGGCAGATGGCAGTGTATCAGGCACGTGGGTCCCCCTCAGTGAGAGAGGGAACGAGAGACAGACAGGAAGGAGGTACAAGGGCACAGAGGTCGGACAGGGTCGTGTCTGCACTGTCAGTGGATCCGCGTGTGGTGCATTCACTAGTGTTTCCAGTCTGTGACGTTACCACGGTTACTGGACACCAGGAATTCTCCCACAGCGCTATGGAACAGTTCATTAGTACAGTTCATCTCTATTATTACTCTAGCTCACTCTGGTTTACTTGCATCATACCGATGACCGATATTGATTTTTTTTTTTTATAACCGATACCGATGCCAATTATTTGTATGTTTATGTGCCCGATAACCGTTATGCAGAACCTATATTTATTTACTGTTATAAAGTAAATAAATGACTAAGTGAAGTAAGAACATACTTCACTTTGGTTTTTCCTCTTTTGTTTTTTTTTTTAAGTGTTGAAAATTGGCAGTCTTTCATGTTAAATTTAATCTTCATATTACAACAATAAAAAAACATTTTATTTATAAAAAGCATCAACAGCAACAACACTAATATTAACAATAAGCTAAATAAATGTTGAATGTCTAATGTTTTCAAATGGAGAAAATAAATAAAGGACAGGAGTCATATCAACTTCATTTTAAACTACAGTTTTAGTAGGTTTATAAGGTGTTTAATAGCTACAGAGTGAAGAATAATTCACTGGATAATGTTAATTCACTGAATAATATTCTCCGGAATATTGGAATATAACAAACAAAACATTGTATTTTATTGCATTTCTCAACTGGAATGTTATATCAGAATTATTAATAATGTTTTTGTCCTTCTAGATTATGAAATGCCTGCTGACAGCGCGGTTTATCTATGCAGTTACACAGAACTATACTCAAACTGCGATCGTTCGCGGTTATAATAAATAATTAATTTCCATAGAGTTGTGTTTATTTAGATGCTTATTAGCGAAATAATGGTTATATAGTAAATGTTAATACAATTTAGGGTGTTTTAAACAAGTGAATCTTGTTAAAAGTTACATGCGGTGGCCGTGCTGGAGCATTTCCTGAGCATCAACCGCATCAACCTGGTGAGTGAACAGCAATATGAAAGCGGCTTCACGAGACTAATGATGAGCAAATATACAACAGAGAGAGAATTCAATTCAGCACTTTTATTTCCAACATGTGCTCATTCATGGCAGTATTATTTAACTCATGCAAAGTTACATCTTTATTGGGAGAGGACTTGACGGATTACGTGACTCTGACTTCACGAGACTAACGATGAGCATAGACAATAGAGAGAGAATTCAAATCAGCACTTTTATTTCCAACATGCGCTCATTCATATTTGCATATTATTTAATTCAGGCAAAGTTACGTCTTTATCGGGACAGAATTTGATGGATTATTTTACATGACTCCGTGAGTTGGTCTCTATTTCTTAGAGCCAAGCTGCATAAACTACACATCTGGCATTTATGTAATGCATCTAATTTGTGCATAAATGGCTGTTATGTTCAATAAAGTTTACTAACTACAGCAAATCAAGTACCTGCACCATGCCGTTGTTGTTGTCTCGTCTCCCCTCAGACGCCGTGCTGCAATGGCGATACTGCGTGCAATTCTCAAAACACCCACAAGATGGCGGCGTTTATCGGTGAAGCCGATATTACAAAACCGATATCCGATTATGGTAAAATGCTTAAATGTCGGGAAAAATATCGGTAAATCGATATATCGGTTGATCTCTAATTGTAACACATCCATTTACATTTTAGCAATAGGTTTTATTTAGCATTTTAAAATCAACGGTTCTTTTCCGAGATGTTTGGTCAAAAAGTGTTCCAGTCGTGTGAAAATAAACCTGTTCACCCTGTTGCACATCACCCATAGAGGTCAACTATTATCCTTAGTTTACATAACACTGAGAACTGTTCTGCTTTTCATTCCATTTGAAACAGTCCTTCTGTTAGACAGTTTTATTTAGATAGTTGTTTGGAGAATGTGTCATTAGCAAGCCGTTTAGAAAAAAAAATCATTATGATGATTATTTGTTTGGTTGGTTTAATGATCATTTATTTGTTTTTCTATTTTATTTTATTTTTTATTTTTCTTTACATTTTGTTAATTTTTTACCATGAAGATTATTTCTTTATTTATTCATCCATCCATTTATCCATTCATTTTTTGTTATTTATTTATTTATTTTTTATTTGTTTGTTTTTATTTTATATTTTGTTTTATTTCTTTCATTTTTTTTACTGTAAATATTTTTATATTTGTTTGTTTGGTTTAATTAGCATTTGTTTGTTTGTTTGTTTTCTATTTTATTTTTTATTTCCTCAATGTTATTAATTTTTTTACCATGAAGAGTATTTGTTTGTTTTTTGTTGTTTGTTTATTTTTGTCATTTTCATTTGTTTTCATTTTTATTTGTTTTCATTTTAGATTTTGTTTTGTATTTCCTTTGTTTGTTTTATTTAATTTAGTTAGTTTATTTTTACCATGAAGATTATTTGTTTGGTTTAATTTCATTATAATTTTATTTGTTTGTTTGTTTATAGTTTTCATTTTTAGTTTTATTTCTTACATTTTTTATTAGTTTTATTTTATATAGTTTTGCATTTTATTTTATTTTTTGTTTTATTTATTTTTATATTGCACTTTATTTCACTGAATGAATGTATCTGATTTGCATTAAGCACTCAACTTCTACTAAATATCAGTGGCTATATCTACTAGCAGAAGAGGCTTGTGTTTTATTGCACATATAGCAACTCCATTGTGCCCTAACATCGTTTTCTTTCGAATATTGCACAACGTCTCTAAGCTTATTGTTTAAAGTACATGAAATGCATTGTGTTTTGCTTTCTTTCAGGTATGCTACATTTTTGCAGATCCCAATGAAAGTTTGCATTGCTTGTGTACTACTACAGCTTACAGTTGCAACTTGTGTACTGCAAAGAGTCTTTTTGGATAAACATGTCTCCTAAATGACTACATGTAAAAAGTAAAGCATACTTAGTTTTTGCTATTAATGTGAAACGACAAAGCAGAATGAATCGCCAATGAAAATCACAGTTCTATTTGCATAATCATTTCTCTACTGATGTGAATGGCCTTTAATGCTGCATCATAGATATCACACATTAAGTCCCTTGGAGCTTTTATTAAAATCATAATATTGCTCAGTACGCTTTACTCCATCTCCACTGAAGTTGATCTAGTCCTCTGCACTCTATTTAGTGCACACCCCCACACTTTGCTCCCTGTCTGTGAGAGGCTACTGGGTCGAGTCTGTGAGTGACGGGAGTGTGTCCCTTGGCCCCTAATAGCTTCTTAATCAGACCAAATAATAGACTGCCATGCCTGTTCATCTCACACACACACACACACACACTCTCTCTCCAGTGCTCACATATGGGTATGGCACATAATTATGCACTTTATTAAATATATTTGTTAATCAATGTATTTATTTACATAATTATTCACATACTTATTTACATACTTATTCATTGTTATTAACAGTTGGAAACCCAATATTTGTTTTGGAAAGTATTTTACGCAAATAATTTATTATTACACAGTATATGTTTATAAACCTATATTTTTTTATATAATAAGTAAGCCTATGCATGCATTATATTATGGGGAAGTCGTGGCCTAATGGTTAGAGAGTCGGACTCATAACCCAAAGGCTGTGGGTTCAAGTCTCGTACCGGCAGGGATTGTCGGTGGGGGGAGTGAATGTACAGCGCTCTCTTCCACCTTCAATACCACGACTGAGGTGCCCTTGAGCAAGGCACCGAACCCCCAACTGCTCCCCGGGCGCCGCAGCATAAATGGCTGCCCACTGCTCCTTGTGTGTGTGTGTTCACTGCTGTGTGTGTGCACTTTGGATGGGTAAATGCAGAGCACTAATTCCGAGTATGGGTCACCATACTTGGCCACATGTCACTTCACTATATTATATGATATTATATTTTATATTATTTTACATTATATTATATTTTATTAAATGAGTTATGGCATATGGAGTAGAATTTACCTACATAATTAAAAAAAATGTGTGTGTGTGTATCTTTCTCTCTCTCTCTCTCTCTCTCTCTCTCTATATATATATATATGTGTGTGTGTGTGTCTCTCTGTCTCTTTCTATGTGTGGGTCTCTCTATATGTGTGTGTCTCTCTGTCTCTCTATATATATAAATGTGTGTGTGTGTCTTTCTCTCTCTCTCTCTCTCTCTCTCTCTCTCTCTATATATATATATATATATATATATATATATATATGTGTGTGTGTGTGTCTCTGTCTCTCTCTATATGTGTGTGTCTCTCTCTCGCTCTCTTTTATGTGTGTGTGTGTGTTGTATTATATATGTATTTATTTTCAAAAATCTGAGTCTCATCAATGTTTGTTTTCATCAATGTCTACATCAATTTGTTTTATTTGACATTGATTCAAACATGATAAATACTAGGATATTTTGTAAATCTTTAATATATTACCACTAACTGTTGTTTGGCTATTATCATTATCACCTTCTTTTCAGACCATTAGTCATTAAATCCTCTGCGAACACTGCAAATATATTCATTGTGGCAGGCACCTTTAATTTATTCTCTAATTAAGTTTATAATAATCTCATTCACAGTTCATTTCATGTACGTAATTTCAAGTTCGTTGGTTACGTCTTTTTTGTCTTTTGAAGAGCCATTTTTGGGAGAATATAAACTAATAAATTGTGCACAATAAGATTAAAGGTATTGGTTAAGTAAATTGTGTCCATTTCGAAATAATTGTATTGTTTGAATGTTTTATATTTCTCTCTGTTGAAGTAATTTTCACAGATATTTTAAGTCAATCCTGAATCTATTTGAGGTTTTCTCTCTGACGCCAACATTAAAACCTTACTGTATGTTTTAAAATTGCTCTTTTATACTATTTAAACTTGTTAGTCACCATGAAAATAGCCAAGGAAGCTGACATGGTGTCAAAAAGCCAACCAACCAATCCATTTTTGTGTGTGTATTTCCAGGTTTGCCGGTAAGACGGTGGGTTCTGGATGTCTGGTCCTGGTGTCGGTGGCCCTGAAGGATCCTGATGCTGGGATCACCATCAACACAGAGAAAACAGTGATGGCCTCTATGCTCCTGCGACAGGTTAAAATCACCCTGACCAACAGCGGCCCTTAGAAAGACCTGTTCACATGTTCAGTCACGGACAAATGCTGTATTCAAATATAGCTCGCTCTGGTTATAATGACACTTGGGAGGATTTGTATTGTTTTGAGAAGATGACAGACAGAGGGCTTCATATCTGTTCTCGTTTCAAGAGACTTTATGCCCAAAAATGTGCTTTGCGTAAGTCTCTGCTTTCATTACGGCCGAGTCAATGTTCTCTGCTAATCTGTGAGATTTGACCATATTCAGAAAGGCTTTTTTAGCACAGTTTTTATTTGTTGTTATGATTTCATTTCGACACATTTCCCAGATGACATGATGCTGGCTAACTAGTATGTGCTGCTTTCTGTCTGCTCTCTGTGTGGCCAAAACATGCAAAGTTTCAATCCTATGTGAAAGTGCCTTTCTTAAAATGATTGTTCCTGACAGAAGTTACATTTGCTTAAAATTAGTGATTAAAAAAAATATATATATATATATATGGAAACTGAGAAGTGGTTTGGTTTTCTCATTTGCCTCATATTTGCTGACGTGTGTATGAGTGTTTGAGAGTGTTCGAGCATGTACATTTGCCCATTAAGTGAGAGAAATTGTAGTTTATGGCCAAAATGAGGCTTTTCTCTGTCAAGCAACAAGCCACATCTTTATGGAGCATTATGGCACTTGTTGTTTATCACACAGAGCTGATATGATGTGCGGCTCACGGTTTTATGGGAGGGACGTGTGCGAGAGAGAATTCAGCAGCATCTCCTTCCATCACTGGAGGCTGTTAAGATGCACTTCCAGAGAAAACACTCATCATGCGCTCACCTCGCGTGTGCTTAGCTGCTTCATCTCAGCCTGCTTTTATCTCTGTAATTATGGTGACGATGGCATAATCATTATACTGTCGATAGAATGCATGATGATCACTAAACTATGTAGTAATAATTACCCAATAATGTACGAGATGCTGCGCTGTATTGTAAAAGTAATTATAGGAAACCAGAGTATATACAGCCCCTTTAGCACATTAGGGAAAATAAATGTGAATGTGTGTGTGTGTATATATACATATACATATATATGATACTGAGATACTATTATTGAGAAGTAATAATTACCCAATAATGTACGAGATGCTGCGCTGTATTGTAAAAGTAATTATAGGAAACCAGAGTATATACAGCCCCTTTAGCACATTAGGGAAAATAAATGTGAATGTGTGTGTGTATATATACATATACATATATATGATACTGAGATACTATTATTGAGATACTACTATAGTTTTTATTAATATTTTGAATTGGTTTTTATTTTTGTATTTTCTGTTTTCAATTTTTGAAAATAATTTTTTGGGGGTGTTTTTGCCTTTTTGTTTTGTTTTTTATAATATTTGTATTTCAGTTTCTGTTATTTTAGTACATCAGGTTAAACTAATGAAATTAAAATTATTTTTTTTAATATATATATATTTTTTTAAAAAGTAATGAATTATTATTGTTTTTATGGTTTTAGTTTTCATTTTAGTTATAATAACCCTGATCCCCAAGGTCTGTCTGTCTTTCTTTCTTTCTTTATATATTTATTTATTTTAAATGCATATCAATTATTTAGCTTTTTCTAATAATTTAAAAATTTCTTCTGAATATTGTTTAAATTAACTAAATTAAGTTATACTTTTTTTCTGTGTACTCAGTATTAATTCCTAGTACGCTACTTTTGTGCTTTAGAAAATCCCAATAATTTATAACATTTATTAAAATAATAATAATAATAAATGGCAGTTTGTGAATGGCATCACCAGGAAGTGACATCAAATTTGGTGTCTGTGGATGTAGCAATAGATTTGATGAATTCTGTGATGTTTTGTGATATTAGTTAGTCTCACCTTACAACATTCCATCCTGTTAAAGGAAATCTTAAAATTAAATAAAAACATTAAAAAAAAGAAGTAGTTGTTTCAGACATACTAAAATAATTGACCTACTAATAATTGGCTTTGTTGTTTTTTATGTAACTGTGTATTGACCACTCAGCAGCCAGGACTGGAACTCTTTTATGATAATGTGTCAGATAATGGCTGTGTTATAAAAAACTAGTGATTTTGGGCATCATAGTTTTCAATAAGTGTGTTTTGAGTGTAACGGTGCTGTCCTGCTCATGCACTGTTTAGTTAATAAAATCAAGAGAATTACATCAGCATCAGCAACATGCAACTCCCCTCGTAATGACAATTAAAAGCTGCTCAGATAAAGCCAAGTGTATGTGAGATGGGAGCCGCTTCACTCAGATTAATAGAGGTCACGCTAACAGCAGCCCATCAAGACTGTGCTGTAATTTTAGTTCAAAATGCAGAGTTTATCACAGCATTCTGACAAAACGCATGGCACACCGTGTTTTTCATCAATTAAACTAGATTTATTGAGGTTAGAAATGGATAAAATCTGAGGAGTCCATCAGCAACATGCAACTCCCCTCGTAATGACAATTAAAAGCTGCTCAGATAAAGCCAAGTGTATGTGAGATGGGAGCCGCTTCACTCAGATTAATAGAGGTCACGCTAACAGCAGCCCATCAAGACTGTGCTGTAATTTTAGTTCAAAATGCAGAGTTTATCACAGCATTGACAAAACGCATGGCACACCGTGTTTTTCATCAATTAAACTAGATTTATTGAGGTTAGAAATGGATAAAATCTGAGGATTTAAAGGCATTCGGCTGGTGCCTCGGTAATTATTTTTAAACTCTGTTGCGACGTGATTCGACTTCAATTAGGGCAATGTAAACACTGCGCTTTCAATTAAACCTGGAGATGTTGCAGTGGTTGTACGTGTGTTGCCGTGGTAACTGACAGTGTAAATATTCTGCGTGGGTTTTGTGATGCCAGCCTGCTTTTTAATATGTAACGGGTAAAAACTCCACTCAGGAAGTCAGGATTTCCCATTCTCATGAAATTCAAAGTCAACAGCACTTTAAACACTCTAAAAAAGTGCTTGGTTGTTTCAAACCAACTCTGGGTCAAATATGGACTAACCCAACTTTTGGGTTAAAAATTGAATGTAAAAATTTAAAGGGGTCATATGATGTGATTTCAATTTTTCCTTTCTCTTTGAGTGATAGAGAGATATTCTTTATAAAAGTTAAGAGTCAACCACGCACATATCTACATCACTATGTGGGAGGATTTGCATAACGCCGCCCAAATGTTCACGCAATGAAAGAAGGCGTAACTTTGATTCTCGCTGTAGTATTGTTGCTGCCGCCATGTCGTGAAGACGCTGTGTGTTTCATTGTGAAAGTGAATTATTCCCTGTATAGAATGAACAAAAATGAGTCTGGGAATTGCAGTCTATGTGGATTAGCAGAAATTGTAGAGCATGTATTAATATATTGCACTGCTTATCAAAATGAAAGGATAATTCTGGTGGAAGAGTTAATGGGTATAGGAAATATTACCAGTGTTGGGGGTAACGCATTACAAGTAACGCGAGTTACGTAATCAGATTACTTTTTTCAAGTAATTAGTAAAGTAATGCATTACTTTTTAATTTACAAGAGAATATCTGAGTTACTTTTTCAAATAAGTAACGCAAGTTACTTTTTTTCCCCAATTTATTAACTGACAGCTCTCCTGTCCCCATGTTGAGAGAAATCAGAAGATGTTACTGTAGTTCTAAAATAAATATGAATATGCATTAATTCATCTCACTCACAAAAAAATAAAAAACACTGATTCAGTATTCCTCAAAATGAATAAAAATAATGCAACTCAGAATATGACGTAAACCTGCAATAATTAAATGTTAAACAACACAAATATCCTTTATGTATTTAATCCCATTCTATTAACCAATGTCTTTGCTTCTGACCTTCGATGATCCAGTTCAACCGTACTAAGCCAAAATTACTCTAGACAAACACTTGTGTGTGTTTTTTTATTGCTGAAGTGTGTTAATTTCTTCTGTATTCTACTGTACGGACCTAAATTTACTTTACCTTCAGCCTGAGGCTTATTCATTTCACTTTTGGTGTGAAAGGCTTTTATATTTGCCAAAAATATAACTTTTTTATTTTAAAAACAAACAAGCAAGCTCAGATTTAAAAAGTAACGCAAAAGTAACGTAACGCATTACTTTCCATAAAAAGTAACTAAGTAACGTAATTAGTTACTTTTTTATGGAGTAACGCAATATTGTAATGCATTACTTTTAAAAGTAACTTTCCCCAACACTGAATATTACACTTAAAAAACTGCTGAATAATGGATTGGAACGTTTTAGAGTATATAAAGCATTAATGAAATATTTAAGAAAGGTGCATCTGTTTAAGAAGATTTAGAAGCCAATTTATTATTAGTGTTTTTTTTCTTCTCTCAGCTTAGTCTTTCTTCCTGTTCCATCAATGAATCACCCTCCAGCTTAGTAGGTGGCGGGAATGCACCTTTTTGTTTGTTTGCCAACCGCCATAAGAATCCAGAAGAAGAAGACAGGAAAGCAGATTAACGTCGGTAGACTTGTACTTGAAAAATGGTGTGTATTGACGTCTTTCTGCGGTTAAAACAAGATGCTTTCTGATGTTCATTCATGTTTATTTCATACTATAACTAATAAAGAGGAAGAGGCGATCGCTTCACATGCCGCTTGAACGGAGGAATCTGTCATGACACATTGAAAAGCCACAAAACTGTATTTATTATTTGAATATCCCCCCAAAAAACGACAACATTTTAAAGCCGAGACTTTGTTTCATACGTAAAGTAACCAGCTCGGTCTTGTCTGTCGGCGTGTTGTCAGTTTCCTCTGCTCTGCGATGTGTTTTTCACTGCGTGAGAACATGATTTGTGGCCTGAGAGCAGCATGGCTCGTCGGACATAGTAACAGTAACAAAGGCGGACGGGTTTTTGCAAAGGGTTAATTGTGAAATTTACTAGCAATTTCTAAGGGTAAAAAATCTAAATTTTCATTAAAAATGTCGTAATAAATTTAGAAAGATTTTGAAAAAACTTTTTAAAAGAACTCATATTAATGTATAATGCTTTTACAATAGCAATAACTCCGTAATTATATTTAGGAAGAAGCTGATTATCATAGTATATTTATAACTTTGTAAGGAACAGATCTCAGATTCAACATGTGAGCTATAGGCCTATCTGAATAAAGAGAACAACAGGTGTGAACACACACGCAAAGACGTCACAGTCTCACACTAATTATGACTTTCTCTCATTTGACTTTTAATTTTAGCCTTCTTTATTACCATGAAAAGATTGTACAATTGTACTGCAGAGACAAACGTTTCCTGAGAGAATGCAATGTAAAGCATCCACACTTTCACTCAGACACTTGAACAAACTCCGTGGTTCTCTCTTTGCTTTCCCTCTCTTTGTCGCTCTCTCTCTCTCTCTCTCTCTCTGTTGTTCTGACAGCTTGATTTCGTGGTCTCTCGGTGGGCAGCTCAGGGCAACATGATGGGCTTCTTAATCTGAGCTTTTCATGCTGTCTGTCAGGGCCAGAGGAGGAGGAAGAGTGTGTGTGTGTGTGTGTGTGTGTGTGTGGTAGCTTTTGGAAACGGCTGTCTGACCCGAGCGTGGGGAGCAGCTCCTATTAGACAGAATCTTATCAAGCGTGTCTCCGATCTGCTGACAGCGTCACAAACACACACACACATGCTGACATGCTCTGATAAAACTGCCGTTTTCTCTTCTCTTTTTTCCTCTGCTTCATCTCTCCATTCTTGCACTTGTTTTATCATCTACATTTTTATGCTTCATTCCTATCAGGCTTTACTGAAAGCATTATGCATGTCCACGAGGTTATACGAGCACAGACTGATGTCATGCGTTTCTATATGAATACTGCTCGACTCTTTGAGTGAGAAAGCTGAATATATAATCCATTACAGACATTATAATGCACATTTCAAAATTATTATTATTATACTTGTTCTTATACTCAGTAAAATGTACCTGGCTACAGAATATATAATATAATGATTATAAGACATAATATAGCATGTGAAATTGTTTTTGATATTGTTTTATAGTTCAAATATAGCAAATAAAGCACTTTTATGATGCTTTTCGATACTGGAATCAATTTTAAGTTTAATGACAGAACAGTGTTATTTTAGCATCATTAATATACTATTGTAGTTTTTGTTAATATTGTGAATTAGTTTTTTTTTAATACATTTTCTGTTTTAATTTTAGTTTTAGTAATTTTGTTGTGCATGTGTGTGTTAATTCTTTTTTTTTTTTTTTTAAATGTCTATAGGTTTTATTCATTTATGTATTAGTTTTATTTTGGAGTTATTATTCTCCATTTTATTCTCCAATTTATTATTGGAGTTCTTCAAGATAAACTAAACAATGAGAAATGTTGCTTTGGCAAATAGCAGAAAATTTTATAAGTTTAATATTTTTTTTATATTTTATTTAATTTTAGTTATGTATATTTTATGTAAACATGTATATTTTAAGTTACGAAAATGTTTTTTTTTTTTATGGTTATAGTTAATAACCCTGACAAAGGGCAGCATGAACTTTCTACAAAATATCTCCTTTTATGTTTGACGTAATAAAATAAGTCATTTGGGTTTGAAACGACATGTAAATTCTAACGATTATTCAAATTTGGTGAATTACTTTAATCAATATGTAAAGATTCTAATGCATTATTCAGTTATAAAAAATAAGAAATTTGAGAAAGCGTTCTTTAAAGAATCTTTTGTGTGCGTGTGTGTGTGTGTGGGTCCTACAGGAGAAAGTCATCCAAGTTTTTAACAACATGAGGGTGAGTAAAAGATTACACTATTTAAATTTTTGGGTGAACTATCACTTTTAGAGAAAAGTCAAATATAAAATTGTATGTGTAACACCATATAAAGCCAAAAAACCTAATGCATTTTAGTCTTGTATATGGCATCCAGTAGTTTACAGCACAAAATGTGACCCCCACAGTGTTATTAAACTGAACTGGACTGACTGGAGCTGGAAAAGCTGGCGGTAAAAGCCCTGGGTCTGTTAGCGGAGGCCTGGGGGATTTCAGCTGCTGAAATAAACTACGTGCTCCGTGACAGCAGAAATTGTAACAAAAGAAAACAAGAAACAATAAAAACACAAAGGAAAGCAGCTCTCTTGATTAACTGCCACAAGCATTTACAAATGCATCTGTTGTGCTCTAACAAAGACACTTAAGAGCGGCTGAAGTGCTGGGAGGGACGAGGACGTGTGACCTATTGTTCAGTCATTTATGCCTGATGTTCAGGGTAAAATATTGACTGCTTGGAGGAAAGAATCACATTGTGTTTGGCATCAGGATTCACAATTTAACTTGTGTCTGAATTCTGAAAATTCTGAATGTGAATCTTTTTTAGACTGGTCTTAAAGTCTGCTCACACGTTCAAATACACACAAATGAGGTTGTTTTGACATTTTATGCTAAAACAATATTCATCTTTGGATAAAAAAATAAAGCAGCAGCTGTACATTGAATATAATATTATGACAGAGGGGAAAAAAGATTATTACGGTAATTATACAGTAGACAAATAAAACACATCACTCAAAAATCATTATACATTTGTAGGTTATAAATGAATAACCTCCTGCATGCAGTTACTTTTGACATTTCAAATAGTGCCAGATTTCTAAAACATTGTTATTTGCTTTGTTGTTTTTAATGAAATATCTTATGAGCTTGTTCTAAGAAATTTTAAACTTACGATAAACCAAAACTGAAAACCAAAAAATGGCACCAATTTGCAACAAAGCTTGAACGTGTCCCATCTATAGCAGTGTTTTTACTGCTCAGATTTTGAAAAGCTTCGCGAGGACACTTGTTTAGTCTTTATTTTATTGAGTATTGACATAAGTAAATTACTGAGTAATTTAATGATTCTAAGTAATTTATATGTTATTCAAGCATGAACCGATGTACTTGTCTGTATAAAGTAAACAACCCAACAGCTGGGTCAAAACTACCCAACAGCTGGGTCAAAACAACCTAATAGCTGGGTCAAAACAATCCAAATGCTGGGTCAAAACAATCCAAATGCTGGGTCAAAACAATCCAACTGCTGGGTCAAAACAACCCAACAGCTGGGTCAAAACAACCCAACAGCTGGGTCAAAACAACCCAACAGCTGGGTCAAAACAATCCAACAGCTGGGTCAAAACAACCCAATAGCTTTAACCCAGCATTTTTTAGTGTAGATTTAGATTATCAATCATTAAGGGTTTTACAGTAAGAATTTACTTTTATTTAGCAAAGACTCATTGTTGCAAATGATTTCTATGTTGTTCTTTTAAATGAGGCCTATGTGATTTTTTTCACATAAATATGAAGCAGCACAACTGATTTCAACATTAATAATAAGAAGAAATCAGCATATTAGAATGATTTCTGAAGGATCATGCGACACTGAAGACTGGAGTAATGACGCTGAAAATTCATCGCATCACAAATTTGTTGCATCACAAGAATAAATTATATTTTAAAATATATTTAAATATAAAACCACTTATTTTAAATTGTAATAATATTTCACAATTTTACAGTTTATACCGCATTTTTGATCAAATAAGCGCAGTCTTAGTGAGCATAAGAGACTTCAGAAGGAAAAAAAAAAACTTTAAAAATCTTACCAACTCCAAACATTTGAATGGCAATGTGTATATCTGTAGATTTCTCTCTCTATATATTGCTTCTCTTGTTTTTGAGTGAAGTTTCCTGTACATGCATATATGTGTTATACAAGGAACCTCACTTAAAAGCAAAACCAAATAGTCTATTTAAAGTAGATATTACTATGTAAAGTGGTTTAAAGTGAGGTTTGCAGGCCTAAGCATCTCTGTGAGCCTAATGGAAAACATTTACACACCTGCGGCTTTATCGCATCTACATCTTTAACAGACAACAATAACACTCTTGTTTTCGTTTATCTGCTTTCATGCATCTAAGTTTCTCATCTCATTTAACATCCAATTTACGTAGTTACGACACATTTAAACAAGTCGACAGCACAAATTCCAGCAGTAACCTATACATTCCTCTTTGTGATTATGCTCGTGTTTGTGTGTGTGCAGGTTACAAGTATATTGCAGAGGCAGAGGGAAGTGAATGGAGAGTAATGGATGGTTTGCTGTGAGTGAGTGTCTCAAGCTCACCAAATACAATTTTTCTCTTCAAACAATCACTCTGTGTCTCTGAGGAGCCCCGGGCGCAGTAATTGATATGATTAGCCGTAAGTGGCTGCTTCACAGCTATGTTATGTCTGTTTTATTGTAATTAGATTTTTTTGGTCGTCTTTGAGGAGCTGAACTTAAACGACTGCATGTTCTCCCTCTGAAGTATTCAATCAGACACTCATTAGACGAGAAAGACAGATTCATCTTTTCTTATTTTCGACAGATTTTTCTCCCCTCGCTCTCTGTCTTTCTCTCTTCCTCATCTTCGGCCTTGGTTTCCTCTTTTCCTTCATTCATATAGATGATTCGTCTGTGGATTGAAACAGCGAATCGTAATTTCCACCTGCGGTCATTACAGGCCGTTGAAGTAATAACAGAAGAAAAAATGGGTTTTTGAACAGTTTCTTCACACACACTGATGCTAAATCTTTCCTATCGACATCTACTCACCCTTTATTCTGTTTTCTGCAACATTAATTTGCTAATTCACAGCTTAAATTTGTCATTTTTCAGATACAGTCTTCACTTAATGGAAATGCAAGACTAGTGACTGTTTCCAAACAGGTTTCCTGACAATTCCCACTGTCTGCCAATGGTTTGTCGCTTATCCTACCATAAACAGGTGCATTTGATGATCAGTTTTCACTTTCAGGTAATATCTGAGTGACTGTTTGCAGTGAATCTTGCTAAGTGAGGTAGTTAAAGTTAGTTTAAACGGTTTAATGACACAGAAATTTGAGTATGGAGGTTTGTTACTGCCGCAATAGCATAAAAAAACACTATAAATATGTACAATGGATCAATTAACCTGAATATTTAAGCGCTTGCGTATGTTGTTTTTTAGACTGAAAGATGTAATGTGACCGGCTCCAAATTGTGATTTTCAAAGTTCCTGTAGTTGATATCTGTGGGAATTTGTGCCAGTATTAGTTATATCTGAGAATTTCTTGATGGAATGTGAAAGCTTTCAAGCTCAGTCTTGGTATTTAAGAGATCTTGGTTTAAGGTCACCTTGTATCTGACTGTCCATTAAAGCAGCACTATGTAACTTTTTCTGTGATCAAAATTTGCTAAATGTATATAATGAGCGAGTACATCATGAATTCATCTTCCAAACCGTGTTTTTGTCTTATTCCGAATCACTACGGTACACTTATAATAAGAACTTATATTTGGACTATTGTAGCCTGGTCGTCACTGCTGCGGAGGAACACATACCTGCGTGAAACGCCATAGACATAAACACAGAGAAGTAGCTCCGGTTGGAATGTCACTTTTAGCTCCAAATGTTACATAGTGCTGCTTTAAAGTATATGTGGTTTTAAAAATCTGCTAAATAGAAAAATGCCTCTATTGCATCCTTGAGCAAGACTTGAGGTTGCTGTAGAAGGATTGTCATTGTATTAAATGGATGATAGTAAAATAGTAATACAATTTTGTCATCATTTACTGAGCTCGTGTCATCTTAAAGGGGTCCTATTATGCTCTTTTACAAAGTCTTGATTTTGTTTTGGGGGTGTACTAGAACATGCTCTCATGCTTGGTGGTTCGAAAAACGCATTATTTTTCACATAATTTACATTATTAAAGTACCTTTCTCCCCAGCCTGGCACAAACGGCTCGATTAGGTCCGGCTTTGATGAAGGTCCGCCTTCCGAAAAACAAAATGTGTTGTGATTGGGTAGCTGTCCCAGTGCGTTGTGATTGGCGAACAGCTTAGACGGTGTTTCAGTACTGCCACGCCCCTTGCTCCGTCTTTCAACAAAAGCTTTTTGGCGAATCCGGCACTGTTGGCCTACTCCCTCATGTTGTGGAAGCTGTCCTCAGTAAAATGCGCAGCACACAATAGCAAATTGGGGTTATAATGCTCAGGAACAGAGTTAAAAAATAAATTGCAACCACTGTTTCCTGACATCATCCGCTTTCGGAAGCCCAAACAAAGACGTTTGGGCACGGAGGTGAAAAAAACAGCGTTTCAGGCGGTCGCGCACCGGACGAGAAGCACAGCGTCGCGTCGTGCCACGTCTTTAAAATTCGAATACATTATTTTCTCCGCGGCGCCCAGCTACGTCGTGTTGTACTTGTAAGAATTGTTCTAGACATGCCGAAAATGTTACGCTACAGCACAGCAGCTCTTCTTCTTCGTTTTCTCTGATGCACTAACTCTGCAGCAGCACTTCTTCTTCGTCGTCTCGTCTGATGCACTCATTCAACCAAGCGTTCTAACCACAACCTCGCCCCTCCCCACCCCCCAACCATTCGAATTTCTGTAGGCGGGAATTATTTTTAATGATATTCTAATGGGCCGCTTTGTGATATCACAAAGCCCGGAAACCAACGCTGTAGTCCAAACGAGCCGTTCGTTGTAGTTCTTGAAAAGGGATTTTAAAAAAACGAAATATCTCCCTTTGGAGTGGACTTTGAGATTTGTAACTTTCTAGATCTTTTTTATGCCCAAACATACACACTACACACTGACTAAAATTCAAAAAAGCATTATAGGACCCCTTTAAACCTCTATGACTTTCTTTCTTCAGCGAAACACAAAATGATATTTTGAAGGATGTTGACTTTCATTGTATTTCATATTTTCGTTTTGTGAGTTTCACGGTAGAAAGAAAATAATACAGGTTTGTAACAACATGAGGTGAGTAAATGATGACAGAAATGTTCTTTAGCAAGCAAACACCTAGCAACACCCTGGCAACCCTACACAACTCCCTAGCAGCAAGTTTTACACATTCAAGCACTAAATTACTAAATGTAAATATGTAGTTTAGTCAAAGAAACATAGTAATTAAGCACAAAACACAGGTGATAACTTCACCAGAATAGCCATCTGACTGCAATTGTGTATGTCATCTCATCTGATTTAATATACAATAAAAAAGCTGTTATAGCACATTATGAATGTTTAATGAATTCTAAACCCCCCCAAAAAAATCTTGCTCATAATTCACAGGCTTGTCTACGACAGCCTGATTCAGCTCTGAGCTGCTCAGTAAAGGAGGGAGTTTGTGTAATTGGCTGATAATGGGTTTTATAGAATGTGTTGTCATAAAAGAGGGTGTTTTCATTTCAAATTAAACTCTCATTGAATGCCGTCGTGTCTTTCATTGTGCCACGTTAAGGTTTAAGTACCCTCTTTGCAGGTGTTTCCTGAATTCTGGATAACACAACACACACACACACACATTTGTGGCCTTTGATTGGGTGTTTGCGCAGTAAAAGCTGTAGATGTAATGGGAGTTGCTCAGTGTGAAGGCTATAGAGTCTTAATTAGCCCTGATTGCTCAGTGAAAGCCCTCAAGTGCCTGAATTAGCCATAAAAAACACTCAGTGCATTAACATATCTTGTAGAAAAATTGGAAATAGAAAAACAAAATCCAGGATATTAATCAGCAATGCTGCATATTCGGTTTGGGTTAATACAAGGATATATATATATATATATATATATATATTTATCTTGTAAATATTTGGGAATTTGACTCTAATACTGTGTGCTTCATATAATCTTGTATGCATATATGTAATTTTCAGTTTGCCTCATTAACAAATATCCCAATATACAGTGTATATATATCAATACATGTAGAGAACACATGTATATAATATATATTATGCTAATAATTAATTGAAAAGTTTATATTTATAATTTGTTTATTTATATATTTACATTATATTTATGTATCTGCATAAAACATTGGTGAATTAGGGCGCAACTACTACATAGCTATGACATAAATGCTGCATTAAATGCATATTTGCATGCATGAATTCTGAAAACGTGCAAATATATACAGTGGGTACGGTAAGAATTCAGACCCCCTTAAATTTTTCACTCTTTGTTATATTGCAGCCATTTGCTAAAATCATTTAAGTTAATTTTTTTTTCCTCATTAATGTACACACAGCACCCCATATTGACAGAAAAACACAGAATTGTTGACATTTTTGCAGATTTATTAAAAAAGAAAAACTGAAATATCACATGGTCCTAAGTATTCAGACCCTTTGCTGTGACACTCATATATTTAACTCAGGTCAGTGCATAATTTCTATTATATCTCTTGAAATAATAGTGAATATATATGTGTGTGTTAATACATTTTAATAAATAAAGAACAGATATAAATGTTCACTATTATTTAACATTAACATTAATATATATTAATACAATTATAATGTAATTAATCTATTATATATATAAGAAATTATTTATTGAAATATATTACATATATATACATATATATTTGCACATTTTTGTATATATATATATATATATATATATATATATATATATTCCATAAGTTTAAAGAAAAGATGATAATTAAATCATAAAAATGTAAAATTACAATAAATCATTTTAAAATAACACCAATCAAAATAAAACACTTACTAAAAAAGATTAAATGTAATCATGTAATCAAGAAAATCTTATCTAATTGCAAGTACTTTATATTTGGAATCGGATTACATAATCCAGATTACTTATAATCCATTTCTACCCAGCACTGATAGATAGATAGATAGATAGATAGATAGATAGATAGATAGATAGATAGATAGATAGATAGATAGATAGATAGATATTGTAACAAAATTCAATCAGAGTAAATATTCATAGTCATAATATAATATAAAAATAATATTAAAGTCAAATTTGAGGAGATTTTGAAATACAAGGTGTTTAAAAATAAATGCACTAGCTTGTACTTACTTTCCCTTCCTTCTCTCTGTAGCACAGACCTATGGAATCAAAAAAGAGGCCATTTACAATGTGCAAGGGTGGTGTGAAGTGTATATTTAGTTTTTCAGTGCATTGTGTGTGTGTGTAAATAGCTTCACTAATCACTGCATTCGAAAAGTGCTGATTTATGGCTGTTGTTGAATGCGGGCCATGATGAGAGGGCCGGTGGTAAGTGCATTTGGATGTCTCTGTGTGATGGTGGCGTAAATAGTTGCTTTATTTATTGCCGTGCTGGGGCCCTCCGTGCGGAAGAGCGCCTCCCCAAATTGAAATATAGCGCGAGTTTACTCTGCTGATTAGGGCTCGAGCGCTGCAGCCGCCCAAGGCTATCATCAAACAGAGAATGGCGCGAGCTGACACCTAATTGTGGCGGGATTAATGTGCGCGGAGTGACAACAAATAACCCCCGAGTGTCAGCACGAGAGACTGGTGCCGCACAATGGATGAGGCACCGGGCCTTTGGTGTAGGGCCACGTGGGACCCTAATGTGGTGTAATCCGTGATAATCCTATAAAGGTGTTGGTACCCCTTTAGGGATTATAGGTGTCCTACTGAGAGACATTTTGTTTAGGATTCAAAAGATGAATTATTTGGTAACATTCCATTAGGCCTATAATATAATGAGCATTTGAATGTAAGATCCGTCCATAGGACAATACGCCTATTGTAGCGAAAAACTGAGGCGTTTAAATTGATTGCAAGAATGAAAATAGCTAGCCAAAGTGTTTATGCAGCACTTAGGCCTACTTGTTTTGAACATGCTGATTTGTCGGGTACCATTCTTGTTAGATGTAATGGAGAAAACGGTCTCTTCCTGGTAGCCTATAAACTGAATTACATTTGCGTCGTCGTTCATAGCATTACATTTTTTTTACAACGCATTATTTTCGTTGCATTGCTGTGGACTGAAATGCAATATTCCACTTAGTGTATGTTAAGGATGCTACCTCAGGAAAATAATTTATTATCTGTAGTTTCATTGTATCTGAATTGAATTCAAAAATTATTGTGTGTGTGTGTGTGTGTGTGTGTGACTGAATAACTTATTTTATAAATAGATATGTAGTAGATCATGTGACAGCATAATGATAGATAGATAGATAGATAGATAGATAGATAGATAGATAGACAGAATGACTGATAGATGACAGATAGTTTGATAGGCTCATAAGTTTAAAGAAAGCTAATAATTCCATTTTAAAACATGTAAACTCAAAATAAATCATTTTAAAATAACACCAATCAAAATAAAACCCTTACTAAAAAAGATTCAATGTAATCATTTAGTAAATAAAAAAAGTAGCTGTAGTCTGATTAGGAGTATTTAAAAATGTAATTTGATCTAATTACAAGTACTTCGGTAACACTTTACTTTAAGGTGTCCTTGTTACACGTTACATGTACATAATTACATGTAACCCTAAACTGAACTCTAATCCTTACCCTAACCATATAGTGTGTTGATTGTAGTTATGTAGTTAATTAATATTACTCAGTATTTAAATGCACTGTAACATTATATAGCTAATTACACTGTGACAAGGACACCTTAAAATAAAGTAACCATATTTGGAATCTGATAACGTAACGTAATCCAAATTACTTGTAATCTGTTACAGCACTGATAGATAGATAGATAGATAGATAGTTGTTTTATAAATAGATATTTGAATTAGTAGCTAATGTGGCAGCATAATTAACTTTGTGGGCTGTTATTATCTTTGCTTCATTTGAACACAGTTTGCAAGCAGATGATATTCCCAAACTCCTAACATAACCACCCATATACACACACACACACACACTCGCACACAGAGTGAACGGCAAGCGTCTCTCTCTACAGATGCTCATCCAAGCGTTACCATATAAACTTCCAATAAAACGGAGCCGCGTGATGACCTTTACCGTAATTCATCACGGAGCGCGCCGGTGACAGAGGGGGGCCCTTCACAGACCGATAATTTGATTACCACAACATCTGTAACATCAATAATGTCCGATGAGATTGTTTTGCGCAACCAAACATGCCGAGGCCATAAAAGAGAGAGAGGGAGAGAGAAGGTGTCATCATCTCTTTGACATTTTACTTGCATTTCTGATTAGGTGAGCGCGCAAGATTAGAGAATATCCACGTGGCCACGTCAGGACGTTTGACGATGACTGCCATATGCCGCATTGGCCAAGCGTCATCATACTTTGCCAAGTATTGCATATCCCAGTTCTTTAATGCCATGTGTGATTAAATGGAGTTGGTTTGACTGAGGCGAGCTTAAACTGACACTGTCGTGCCCCTGATTACCCTAAATCACTTTTCATGCTCTTGAATTTGTCTCACCTGCTTTATAATGAGTTTAAATCGTAGGTGAGACACGCAGTCCGTCTGCGCGGGTTTAAAACGCGTGGGAAACACTTAGAACTGGATATAAATGTTTTGCCTAACCAGAGGAAGCACTGCGTTCACAATCCAATCGCGTGATCCATTAAGCTCATTTATTAAACGCAATTTGCCTTGTGTCATTGGCTTGAGTAACGCCTCGGAGTTGAGAATGGTAAGACACACACTGGACCACCGGGCGGGACAGCGGGGAAACACGGATCTGACACGTGGAATTAGGAGGCAATTAAGAGAAGGTGGTTCCCGGGTAAACGGTGGACACCTATGGACAGCGCTGGGCGAGTGTAATGTCAGCTTAATTGCTATATTCTGATCGCTCTTTAATGGCGCTATCACCTGCTGAAGCCTCGAACGCTGTGCGGAAGCACTTGATGGGTGTTCTGGTCAATGTGGTGACCAGTTAAAAAGTTGAACTAGGCCTATAAGGTTTTGCTTCAAAAGATCTGTCCATGTCGGTATTTCATCATTTGTATGCGTACTATTATCTACGATTTCTTTTTGTAAATAAAAAAAACTTGAAAAATATATTTTTGTAATGATTTACCCAGCTAACAAAAACATAAGAACGTTTTGCTGAAGTTATGAAAACTTTTATTTCCTTCTGAATGTCAATTAAATGTTTTAAAAATGTTTGTACTTTGTTTAGTGGTAAGATAAGAAATGATTAAATATTCAATTCTATAATTTTGTCAACATTGCAGGAGCATTAGCTACTTTTGAATGTCCTCTAAACATTCTGAAACATTTAGTAACATTTAACAAATTTCAGACAAACATCCAACTCGAACTTTTTTTTTAAAATAAGCATTCTATGAATGATGTATAAATACTAATCTTTTGTGGTAACGTTTTGAGAACATTATTAAAGACTTTGAACAAAAGTCCTGTTACAGGAAGAATGTTTTGTTCATAACTTTTAAGAGGACCTTCAGAGAACGTTTTGAGAATGTTTCAGCTGGGTAGGTAAAAACAGCCACTGTAAAACCACACTATAAAACATTCACTAGGAGAGAGAGAAAAAAAATCAACTATACAATAAAGGCATATAAAAAAACTGAACTGTGTTCTTAGAATACGTTTTAAATGTTGTAATTTTATGCATTTAATAATTCCAGTATATGTTGGGCAAAACACTTATTTCATATTTTTGTTACTCTCTATCTTTGCTGTCTCATTAATCATTTTGAGCTTAAAACTTCCATTTAAAATGAGTCTATTTAAAGACATTGACAACTTCTCCATAGTGGGACAACATTAACTGCAAAGTGTTTAATGAACAGTATCTTTTTCTTCTCCAGAGCAACGATGGTGGAAATGTTTAGTAGACTCTAATGTATGTATCTATACATACATTGACATCAAAAATAAAACCAGCCTGAGAAATATTTACTGGAGTAAAGGGTGTGACAACTAGCCCCGGTCTCCCCTACTATATGCAGGCTTTTTCTCCTCCAATGTTCTCCACACATAAATAGCCCAAATGCATGCAAAGTCATGCATTTGCATGTTTTGCATGCCTGTTCCAGCAGGGCTGGAGCAGAAGGTTGGTGGTGTGCGGGGCTTGCGAGGTTTTGCCGGTCTGCATGACGCCGTTCCCATGCGCAGAGATGCATGATCAGTTGTGGTTTGTGTTAACTACGTACACGTTTTTGTGTACCACTTCAAATCATCTTTGTTTGTGTTTTGCAATCCCCCATTTGTTCTAGTTTGTGATGGCTGTTTTCTTGCCCCTGGTTTTCACTAGGCATATTTAAGGCCAGGCGCACGCAGGCAGCAGAGGCACTATGTTCAAGGTTGAGTTACTTTTGGGGCTTTTTTGTGTGAGCTATTTGTCTCAGCAGTCAGTACTGTTAATGTTACATTAGGTGTTTGATGTTTCATCATTTCAACCAATATTGCGTGAGATAACGAATGTAAAATGAAACCGCTAGGAACACGTTTGAATTCCCTCAGAAGGTGCGGGGAAAAATTCCACGCGCCATGCCTATTAGCCTGGGTAATTTATTTTGTGTATGTCAGAAAACAAGAAGGCCAGAAAAAGAATATGGGGCTTTCTTTTCCATTACCAAACATTACAATCTTATTTCCATCACTGCACCGTTAAGTAATTTGCGAAAAGCCAACAGAGTCTGGCGCGCCAGGCGCGTGGCGTGTGTTTAAACCCATTACTTTACCTTTTAATCAAACCTTGCGCTCGTGTCAAAATGTGCCGTTTTCGCCATGCATCTCTCTGAGCTCGTTCCAGTTCACCGGATGACCTTGAAAATGTTTGCTCTCCTAAACGTCGTCGTCTCTCTCTCTCTCTCTCTCTCTCTCTCTCTCTCTCTCTCTCTCATACACACACCATGCAATGTTTCCATTGTTATAATATCCTTGTTTCAATCCATTTCACTTTTTAAATTGTCACAGTAATTTCTCTCATTTCGACCTGATTATATGAGGTTTTCAGAATATCAACTTGATTTTCATCATCACAATTATATTCAAAGCGGTCAAAAAGTGTAAATAACTCATCACTGCAGGTTGTAACTGTTATCTTACCGATTTAAGGCAGCAATTTGAAGGTAGGCAAATGAACTGCTTTTTTGCTGCACACAACTGTGCATAGAGATGATAGGTCATTCAGTGAAAATGATATGTTTCCATATATATTGTCAGGTTTTGTACAGTAGGCTATTTGTGGAAAGTTATAAACGGTCTTTCTAATAAACACTTTTTAGTGTCACCTTTATGTATCTACTGAAAAAAAATGGCGTAGAAATGTTCAATTAGCCTATTGACAAAGAATCGGCAAGTAAACATTGTAAAGTAGAAAGACTGAAATAGTATTTAAAATAGTAGCCTTGGCTTTTTTTTAAACATTTGGCTAAATTAACTCTATTTGCATACAATTCTATTTACAATGATCTATTTTCACATATAAATACATATAGCATACATTTCAACCGCGTTTTCGATCATTTCAGTAACCGGAAGTCGCATTCACCTGAGGAAGTAAGTAACCTACAGAACGCCGCTTCAGCGCTTTTCGTTAGGATGCGTATATATCAATAAAACATGAATAACGTCGTTGTTTAACACACTATTACTTTTATATCACAGGTATATAAAACGATTTATATCACAAGTATTGTAGTTGATTGGCGCCAAATGGCCTACAGTTTGGTCGCGCGAGAATCTCGACCGAAAATACTGACAGGAATTTCTTTCTTAAAAAGTGGTTCTTCTGAGAGGTATTACGTTTTAACTTATCAAATGAATATACCGCAAAAGATTAAACACTTTAAAGATCGATTGACAACTCAAATTAATCATTAGGTGACTGCGCAGTCGAGAAAACGTACATGCACTCGCGCTTTTAGGATCAGCTGTATGATTTTTGGAAGACTTGTGTGTGTGTGTGTTTGAGTAGGTGGGGAGGGGACATGTTAGTTGCTTTCGGCTGTGATTTATCGCAGTCCCGGGGAACGCGGCTCCCGTTCCTGTCCTAACGCATTTCAGCGCGCGCATCAGCCGTGATTAAACACCTGCTATGGCGCGCGAACAAAGCGCGCTAATCCAATATGTATCTCTGACATCTTAAATATCGTCCAATCCCCCGGCATCACGCGCAGCTTTTCCGCAAGATGGAATTCTAAAACATATTTTTCTAATTTGTAGACGGACGATAAATCAAAATTAAGCCGTGGACAATGAAATATACATCAGCGTGCTGAGAACAGGCTTGAAATGCAGCTACAGGCTCTAGCGTGTGCATAGGTGTGTGGGGTTTGTAGTGGGGATTGTGGTCTTGCTTTATGAAACATCAGACATGCAGAAGCCAAATTCTGTCCCTGTACAAAATCTAGCATGCTGAAATACCACACTGCTATGCAGCGGTTAAGCACTTGCATTTTATCCATTGCATTTATAATAAGAATTATGAATAACCTTTGATGTAAAACACATTGTAGAAAAACAGTATTCCTCCAAATGCTGTCCCAACTAAAAGAGATATATGCACAAATCATTTCATAATGCTCGATATTTCTGTTTTGTTCAAGGTTTGCGAGTTCCCAGAATGCATTGCAGCATGAAGTATAATGTTACAGCGTTATTGTTTTACTTTATTTATGAAGTGTAGGCCTAGTTGTTTTTGCCATT
The DNA here is from genome assembly GCF_001515645.1 of Sinocyclocheilus grahami. Lineage (NCBI taxonomy): Eukaryota > Metazoa > Chordata > Actinopteri > Cypriniformes > Cyprinidae > Sinocyclocheilus > Sinocyclocheilus grahami. The sequence continues at coordinate 566,584 of NW_015505249.1, read as the reverse complement.
ACTATTAGTTATTGTGTGGTGATGCAAAAAGCGCATTTTTATGAATGATAGATTATCCTAATTGAAGATTGTGTGTTAAAAGATCAAAGATCTGGGTCTGTATGTATCTGTTGCACTTATTATCTTTGCTTAGATGCTTATGCTTTCTTGCAAAGATTGCACTGAAGAGTTTTTTTAACACGCTGAGAGTCATATAAACCTAAATCAGGAATGATCTAATGACAACTTAATTCATAATGCTCTAAACAGTACATCTGAATCTTGATTGAAGTCATTTCAATTTATTGCTTTAATAAGACATAGGCCTATAAGACAAAATGTAAATTGCCTAAACAAAGTGTTTCACTCATGAGAATGGAAACAAAACGGGAAACTTTTAAAATATATTATTTTTTGGTTTAACAGTATTTACAAAAGCAGTAACTGGAAGTTTGGCAAGTTGAGTAACTTTTTCTTTTCACTCAAGATAAATTTGCTCAAATCTTTTTACACACTATATGCAGACCTATAATTGTTTGGTGTCTTTTATCCTAGATCTTAAAATCTGCGTTTGCGTCACTAAACCTACATTCTTCTGCAAGGCATCTGACCTTTGTAAGGTATGAGGTGAGTTTATGCATTTTATATCAATCCTAATTTAATTTGCATACTCTTTTGTCGTTTAGATCATAGCAAGTGAGTCCTATATATGGTGCTGTTGTTTTCTTTGGTGCTAGATTGCTTGCTCTCAGACAGACATAAAGGAAAGCCATTCTCTCCGGTCACTGTCCCGGTGACGCTTATTATTTGTGACTCTTCAATTCCACAGTTTCCCTGAATTCTCAGCACATTCTGCCCAGTGTATTACGCGCCGTGAACTACTCGGACATCAGACGCATGTCTGTGGCCCTATAGCCACATAATGGATTCAGCACCCTGTTCTCATGTTTGGAAACAACCCAACATCAGTGGCCCTATGACCGCTGAAACAAAGAAAATATCTGACCATCGTATTGTCTGCCCTTACAGGCTTTTATTCCGGATTTCCATGCTGAACGAAGGCCAGGAGAAATGGCTCGGTGCAGAAATAATACTTCATCAGACTGACCTAGTTTGCAGGACCGCGGGTGCTTGCAAAGGATAATTGTTTGTAATCATCTTAATTAATATAATAATCATCTAATTTTATACCTCTTAATGAAAATTAAGTGCATTTTGATGCATAAGTTGTAATCAGCAGGCCAAGTAATTCATCTAATGATTTGTAACGGTGTTTATTCAAATAAGCAAACAATTTAATGCATTAATTTATACAGATTAAAACTTTGCAGGCTCAAACAGGGCGGTGGAGGTAGACCTGCAAGGCTCTTTTACATTTCAACACCTTCAAACAGTCTTTAAACCTGTATAGAAAACAAAAGGTTGTAAATATTACAGTAAATATGATGGGTCAATGACAAACAAAGATGCCTGATATAATAAAAAATGAGCAGTCTAGTTTAAAATGCATCTCTGTTCCAAAATAAAAATGGTTAAACTGGTGAAAATGTGTTCTCTAAGAGCATCATTTGTCTAACTTTAATTTAATGACCAGTGACAATCTCAGTAACTCACAATATTGACCTGCATATCATGTGGCATAATGTAGGCCACAGAGTGTAGATGAAAACAAGTCCAGAATTAATCAAATATAAATAGGTTATGAAGACTTAGTTATGATTTCATGCCTGTGCAACTAAAATGCGGAAGACTGATAGGGTTTTTTTTTATGAATTCATATTATTTTTATAGTGGGCTCATTGGAAGAATGCTGTCATATGTATGTTTTGTAACCACAGCATTTTCTTTGTGATATTCAGAAAGAAAATGAATTAAGAGCTGTTTCTTGTATTCCTGCAGACATGTTTAATTTTAGGATGTTTAATGTCACATTTCTATTGTCTTTTGCTTTCAGATCTTCTGTGAATCGTTTCCATCAATGCATCAGTCAATCAATCTTCACCAACACCACACGCCATCAGCAACTCCATTTTGTTGTTTCTTCTAATGGAAGCGGCTCTCCATGAGAGTTCTGATGAGTTCGAGTGATGAACGAGGACACAGTTTGGTGAGAGTAAGTGAAAATCACACTCTCTTCCTCCACTCAGCGACTTTTATGTAAAACAGTGCAATTAAACAATGTCCTGAAAATGAATGTATGCTGGAAACATGAGGCTCATTTGGCTGATGAATGGCCGCACTTTGGATCAAACGCGATTTTAGTTGAGTGTGCGTTTAATACTGCTCTCATTGAAGTATTTCAAACTGAATTTCATGTATTTATTTATTTTTAGCTTTATTTATTTTTTAATTTTTTAATATTTTATTAGCTTTGTTGTTGTTTTTATGTGTCATTAAAACTTGCATTTTTTCCTCCCAAAAAATGGTTTAGCAGTTTTCACTGCTTAGGCTGGTCTGTTTTGTTGGTTTAAGAGGGGGTTTGAGCAATTCTCAGCTGGTCAGGCAGGAACACCATCTGTTAGAGCTGTTTGACCAGGCTGAAAGACCAGCTAAACCACTTTAGACAGGTTTAAGCTGTTCTTGTTTTTTTTGTTTTCCAGAAGGGTTTATTATTATTGTCATTAACTTTAGTAGTAGTAGTAGGCCTACTGTTGTTGTTCCTGATGTACTTTATTGCAGAAGTGTTTACAGCAGTTGAGTTGTTCTATATCATGGCCATTTAGTTGCTTTTTCGTGAGTGAGAGCGGGCGAGGGAATTTTCATTCCAGCTTTTGCCTCTGTTCGGCCCCTGAAACAGGGGGATGTGATCAATCTGCCGCCTATTAAGGCCGTTAATTGATAATGCATACTAATTAGGCAGAGCTTTGGTACTTTAGAGACTTTGAGGAGGTAATTGTCGGCACAAGTCCAAATGTAGTTTAAAAAGCAGTCTGCACGAGGTGAAAAATTTCACTCTGCTGGCGGCGTGAGGGGCCTGTAATGAACTGCTTTCATAAACATGTTCCAGTGCACACGTACCAGTAAAAGGTTTGGGGTCAGTAAGATTGTTTTTGGAAAGAAATTAATACTTTTATTCAGTAAGGACGCATGAATTTGATGCAAAGTGACAGAAAATACATTTATAATGTTACAAAAGATTTCTATTTAATTAAATGATGTACTTTTGGATTTTCTATTCATCAAAGAATCTTGAAAAAATTAAGGAAAAAAAACGTATTTTCCCACAAAAATATAAAGCAGCACAACTGTTTTCAACATTTTGAGCATCAAATCAGGATATTAGAATGATTTCTGAAGAATCATGTAACACTGAAGACTGGCGTAATGATGCTGGAAATTCAGCTTTGCTTCACAGAAATAAATTGCATCTTAAAACATATTGAAATAGAAAACAGTTATTTTAAATTGTAATAATATTTCACAATACTACTCCTTTTTACTGTATTTTTTTATCAAATAAATACAGCCTTGGTGAGCATATTCCTTCAAAATCATTTAAAAAATCTTACAACTCCAAACTTTTGAATGGTTAGCAGAAAATAATTTTGTAACTTTATACACCATATGATAACTATTTAGCAATTTTAATCAACAATGGCTAAAGCTAAAACCATTGAAGTACCTTTATTTTGAAGAGTGATGATAGGACATTACAATTTTGTTCCAAATTCAAAGCAAATAATGTTTGGAGCAGGTTAGCTACGTCAAACGCAGATGAAGCGTCCTTGCATGAAGGTTGTTTGCATGTTGCATTCCAAAGGCAGGCCCACACAAACTTCTCTTCTGTCAATGTGTGCATGGTCATCTTGAGTGAGACGCATTTAACTTCACTTGATGCAACATCAAGCAGCCCTTGACAAGCATGCATCAAAGCACGCAGCTCTAATTAAACTAGATCAACATGTGAGAATATTTGTTCCTTTTCAGTGTCAAAATCAAGACCCTTTGAACCGTCAATCTCCCGCGCAAATGAGCGTGTCTGTCTGCCGTGTATAGAGGCTGGGTGTGATGTTGTCAAAAGCCGTTGCCATGGCGGTTTGTTGTGGTGCTCGACCCGAATTTGTTCCCCTTTGCTCCGCGCGTCCCTCACAAGTGAAGCCTGTGGCGCGTGTCTGAAGGTTGTCACATGCTGTTTTCTGTCCGAACGGTTCATGGACATCCTTTAAAACGAGTGGCAGTATTAATATTTATTCAAAACTTCAAAACTAATTCTTTGTAGTGAGAGATTTGCAATCAAAAAAGCTTGCATACACTGCAAAAGTGCAAATAATTACTTTTTGAAGATTACTGGAGGACGTTTTACAAGAAAATACAATTTCAGTCTTTCTATTTCAAAATTTCACAGTTCTTTCAGTGTTAGTTGCTGTTTCTTTGTACCAAATTGTAAAATGTACTAGCAGTTTCTGAGTACAAATGCAGGTCTGAGATTTATGCATGATGAGATTTATGAGAGATTGAGCAAATCAAATTAAATGACAAGGTTGAAATAAATATAGCCGGGTCACGGCACCACCAAGGCCTGTTGTAATATTCCTTGTGGTCATAAAATGCATTTAACTCATTGTTTATCCTCACATACAGTTTTTTTTCCTTGAAAATGTGTGAATCTGTTTATATAGCCTAGCCTCTCTCTGTCTCTCTCCTTCCCTGTCTACCTTGTTTTTTTGTGGATTTGTTTGTTTCCCGCTTTTCTCGAGGGGTGCGTGAAGACAGACAAGCTTGCCAGATTCATTTTCTGATCAAAGCTGTTTGATTTGGTCAATTTTGCCACATTGGAGACGTTCTCTATTACTGAGATAAATAGGCCCGGGCTAACTGTCAACCAAAACTTGTAAGCTAATAAATTATTCCAATTTCTCCCCGCCGGATTTCTCCTGGGAGACAGCCTCTAGGAAATACACTTTTTGATTAGTAAATTTCTGTGTGTGTGTGTGTCTGGACATTTGGATGTGTCGTCTTTGATTAGCGGCGGCCCTGTTAGAGCCGAGGGCGGCAGAGGGGCTGTCAGTCGAGCGCAGACTCTAATGCATAATGCATTGACACAACCGGCTTTCTGCCACCTCCCTCTCCCAGAGCGAATGCCGGCGGACCTGGTTCCCCTCACCTGAGAGCCCCCTCTCTCTATCTTTCTCTCTCGTTGTCCCTTTCTTGGCTAACCGGCTCAGGAAATAAAGCATCGTGACAGATCCTCACTTGCTGCAGACCTGTAGTTATGAGTGCCCGGCACACACACACACACACACACACACACACACACACTTGGAAGTTGGAAATGGGTTGACTTGAGCTGAAAGTGTGCAATCAGCAGAATAGGGTAGAGCTGTTTGACTGATAGGCTGTTGGGAAATTGATCTCCACCCACTGGCCCAATAACCCCCCACCTGCCCTCTCTCTCTTTTTTCTACACTTCTCTTCTTCTTTTCTCTTTTACCTCTTTTTGCAGGTGCCAGCACTCAATCTGAAGTCATTCTGTGCATTCCTGACAGAAAAATGCTGGTTCTGGCTCTGCATTGAACCCGCTAACTTGTTTTTTTTAACCCAGTGTCCTCACCAAATACAGTTTTCAAAACTAAATGCAAATGAAAATAGATGATACAAAACATTTTTTTGACTGTCAACACATCAAGTGTCCAAGGCAGCATGCCTTTAGTTGCCATCCAGCCTGTTTCTTTAATTTAGCTTTGAATTTATTTACAAATAGCACACGTATTATATGACTTTTAAATATGTAAAAAAAAAATTGTGTAAATTATTTAAATATACAGCATGTGCATATAAATATGCAAATGTACAAACCCCTAAAGGTACAGGTTTTCAATTTTGTTTCTATTTATAATATATGATGCAGTATATTATAAAATAAATGATTTGTTATATGATAAATTATGTGCTATGTTTGTTTTTGGTCAGGTCATGGAGTACAGTAGTCAGTTCCTTCATCACTTGGATCTCAAGTCAAAGGAAAGTGGGCCAGTTTTGAGAGAGGTTTGCGGTCACTCGCATAATTTTTTTAGTGGAAAACTGGTAAATCTCACTTTTTTATTTCCCTTCCCATATCCTCTATTTCACTTGTCCTTTTATAATATTTGCTCTTTGTTGACCCCTGTTCCCTTTTTCCACCCCTCTATATCCCCCCTCCGCCTCCTTTTTGTGTCTTTCCATGTGCTGTGACTCAATAACTCCCAGCATGCAATTTGAGCGCGCACACACACATGAACGGAGGAGTACAGAACAAACACATCTCCTGGATCCTGAGCACCAAAAACTACACTCATCATTTATCAGCTAGCTAAATGCTTGCCCAAACCATTACCCTCCCCAAAGCAGCCAGCAGGACGGGAGAGGAGCGAGGCGCTGCGCTGGGTGAATTAAACTTTTGAGGGTTCAGCTCTTTCCCACTTTGGCAATTCATCTTTCCTCTCACCCAGGAAGTGCACACCCAGCAGGAGAGTGAGGTAATTACATCTCCACATGACACAGCGCTTCATTACTGCTTGTGTGTCTTGCTCACCTCCGCTGCTGTAGTTTAGAGATGGGGTACGGAGATGGAGGCTGATTTATTTATTTTTTTAGTTAAACAGTAATGGCTGACTACACACAGCCTCTCGGTTGGTGAGGGTAATTTTTATGTACCACTGCGTTAACTGCTGGAGTGGTCTGAAGGAAATTTGATGAACAAAGTACTAACAGGCCCATGTTGTGTCTGTGGAGGATAAAATTATGACTAATTTTGTGACTTTTTAAATGATGTTTTATGTGTCAGTTATGGTATAATGGCTTTCTACAAAGATAATCTATTTAAAATTATTCTATACACTATAGAAAGGCTTGTTTATTTTATACAAGGATATTATTACAGTATTTTTAATGGTTTTGCTCACCAAAGCTTCATTAATTTCATTAAAAATACAGTAAAAACATTAAATATTGTTACAATTTAAAATAACTGTTTTCTATTTGAATATATTTTAAAATATAATTTATTCCTGTGATCCAAAGCTGAATTTTCCAGTCTTTAGTGTCACATGATCATCCAGAAATCATTCTAATATGCTGATTTGCTGCTCAAGAAACATTTTTTTTTATTATGATCAGTGTTGAAAACAGTTTTATTGTTTCTGTTTAAACTGATAGTTTTCTTTTTGTTGGGATTATCTGATGACTATAAAGTTGAACACCATTTATTTGAAATATTGATTATTATTATTTGAAATCTTTTGTAACTATTATACATTAATAATATACTATTATATATAATATATTATTTATAATATTTATAAATGTATTTACTGTGACTTTTTTTTCTAAACATTTTTTTATTAATTAATGAAAATGCATCCTTGCTGAATAAGTATTTATAAAAACAGAAGTGTATAGATATGAATCTATGGAATATTGTATGTGTATATAAATATACTCTCTCTGTGTGGACCTGCATATCATGCATGTGTATATATATATATATATATATATATATACAGTGGGTATGGAAAGTATTCAGACCCCCTTAAATTTTTCACTCTTTGTTATATTGCAGCCATTTGCTAAAATCATTTAAGTTAATTTTTTTTCCTCATTAATGTACACACAGCACCCCATATTGACAGAAAAACACAGAATTGTTGACATTTTTGCAGATTTATTAAAAAAGAAAAACTGAAATATCACATGGTCCTAAGTATTCAGACCCTTTGCTCAGTATTTAGTAGAAGCACCCTTTTGATCGAATACAGCCATGAGAGTGAAAAATTTAAGGGGGTCTGAATACTTTCTGTACCCACTGTATATATAGTTGAATATATTTATACATACAGTATTCTCTACATTAGTGATGATATTGATGAAATATGGTATAATATGCAAAATATCAGCTACACTCTTAAAAATAAAGGTGCTTCAAAAGGTTCTTCAAGCGATGCCATAGAAGAACCATTTTTGGTTCCACAAAAAATCATTCAGTCAAAGGTTCTTTAAAGAACCATCTCTTACATTTTTGTAATCTGAAGAACCTTATTTCACCACAAAGAAACTTTTGTGAAACAGAAAGGTTCTTCAGATGTTAAAGGTTCTTTATGGAACCATTTAGACAAAAAGGTTCTTCTATGGCATCGTGAAGCACCTTTATTTTTAAGAGTGTATATACAGTAGTGTGTGTATATAAAATAAATAGTACGTATTTGTTATAGGGCAGTGATTCTCATCTGGTGTGTCTTGACCCAAAAACCAAAAATGGCACTTTATTTACTAGAATATACTAAGTAACTACAGAACATATGAAGTACATTAAACCATCAGTAGATAGTAGCTGTAAAGAGTAGATTAGCTTGATGAATTCATCAGAATTCCAGCACGACTCATTAGACGTCCCGAGACCAACAACAGAACGAGGTCTTAAATTTATAACTCAGTTCTCTGACTCCTTCTGTAGAAATCAAATCAAACTAGAAAAGTAGCAACTGACCGATTACATCTGACAGCCTGTCTCTAGGTGTGAGGTGTTTTAAAGACTCTCATGCTCTTTCTGTGGTCAGACAGATGCGCACTCGTTCAATAGTCATTTTGATTCCAGTGATTTAGCTAATTATTCTGTATCAGCTCAAGTCATCGATCCCACCCCTCTCCCGCTGTCAGCCACTCCTGGGGGTCAGAGAGTGATTGACAGCCATGTGAACCAGCAGGTGTCTGCAAAATGGTCATTTGTTTGTGCCAGTTTATGGCCACTTGTTTTGCAACTTTTTTAAAGCAAATATATGCTTACATGTAAGTGTTATTGTCACAATAACATTTTCTTAGTTACTAAGATTATCAGTCGCATCCATGCTCCTATTTGCATAAAATATAGTGAGTAGTACTCACACTCAGGCCATATAAGATGTAGATAAGTTTGTCTCTTCATCAGAACAGATTTGGAGAAATGTAGCATTACATCACTTTCTCACCAGTGGATCCTCTGCAGTAAATGGGTGCCGTCAGAATGACAGTCCAAACAGCTGATAAAAACATCACAATAATCCACAAGTCATTCCAGCAGTGTGAGTCTGAGATTCTTGGGGGTGTTTTGCTGTTCATTAGATGTACGTTTTAAGTTTGATTGCATTAAGTAACAGCACACTTTTACAGTATGGAAGCCTTTTCCACTTCAGAGTTTAAAAATAAATCATAATTGTGAGATTAAAGAATTTTAATAAGAAATAAAGCTGTACTTGTGATATATATATGGAGATAGAATTGTTGCTTAATTCCAAATAAATAGATTATGATCCACAAATAAATAGAATGAGATCCACAAATAAATCTTAAAGTTTCACAAACATGAATTAAATTCACAAATAAATCAAATGAGATTTGCAAATAAAAATCATACTCACAAATATATATTTATGTCACAACCACAACTTTGCCTGGCATTTATTTGTGAATCGCGTCCTGTGCATTTGTAGATAGCTGCACGCATTTGTGAAACACGTTCTGTGCATTTGCGAATTGTGAAACATTTCTTGCGTCAAGACGTGCTGACAATCCAGAAATACGTGGACTCCACCCACCGTCTACTGAAGCCAATCAGATAACAGCCACATTCGCTGACCAATCGTAGCACGATCTCGCTATAGCCAATCACGTTTTGCTTTACAATCAGGGCGGTCTCGTCCTGAGATAACTTCATTCATCTGCATTGACTCAAATAGGTCATATAAGGGCCATACAATGGGTACAGTAAAAGATGTTTAAAACTGGATTTCGTTAGACCATTAGACTGTGTATCATGCCAAGCCACAGTATTATGTTACGTGCCTTTGAAAATGCCAGAGAAAGCTTTAAATCACGGCTATATGGGAACAACGCTATACTGGATTCAAACGCGATATGGAAGCGTCATGTTATTCAATATGGAAATAAAAGTGTCAATAAGTAACTGACTAATAAATAACTGAACTCAACCTCATAATAAACATTTGTTTGTGTAATAGGTTAAATTGCCGTCACACAACAGCCAACAGCATTTCCCAGTTTTTCAGTCAAGTCGATGTATATGAGCTGCTCTGTGGATCTAACGATGTATGAAGTTTTTGATATTCTGTGGTGGTCACAGCAGTAATAGAAATTAATCTACCAATAAGCTTAAATGTATATATATTTTACATTTTAAAAGCATTTTTACATTTATAAAGCCATTTTTTCTTAAAATGTGCCTCATCTTTTTGAGTCAAATTATTGCATATAATTTATCAATTAGAATAATGAGACATTTGGGCTGTTACCAAACAAATGGTATAAATATCAACGAAATTAATCTTTACAATGCAGAGGAAACAAGTTGCATCTGAAGTGACATTTAGATGTCACACTGTTTAATGCAGCTCAGAGTGTGTGGTGATGTGGTGAAGTATGTGAGCATGAAAATTTGGGATTCAAGAAGAGAAATGTTCCTTTGTGATAATTAACATTTAGTCTGAAAGAACTATGGAAGGTGTAAAATAATTGTCATATTTAAATGTTTTAGTTTTTTTCAATTTGTACAATATACGAATATATTACATGCAATATTCCATTAAAATGAGAAAAATTTCAATCTTTTACTCCTACACATCACTTTCAGTCTTACCTCAAATTACCTTCAATCAAAATATAATTTCGCTAAGAATCAAGAGCAAACGTGTCTGTGGTGATGTGGTGAAGTATGTGAGCATGAAAATTTGGGATTCAAGAAGAGAAATGTTCCTTTGTGATAATTAACATTTAGTCTGAAAGAACTATGGAAGGTGTAAAATAATTGTCATATTTAAATGTTTTAGTTTTTTTCAATTTGTACAATATACGAATATATTACATGCAATATACATGCAATAAAGCATGATTATCACACGTCTTTCAGTCTATAATCTGTGTGACTCATTTACTTCTGTAATGTGATGTATTTCAGAGCATATTCAATGAAAAAATGTTGGAGGCTAAAGGTCAAGCTCAGCCTGCAATGCCCCCCCAGATTCTCCTTGTGCCCCCCCAAAAATGTCCAGCCAAAAAAATAAAAT